>NC_052478.1:20812386-20919376 GCF_009730915.1 Dioscorea cayenensis subsp. rotundata
CAACAGTAGTAAGCTCTTTCCAGTAGTAGTAGACCCAAACTAACCTGCCAAATTTGCCACAAGATTGGTCATGAGGCAATCAACTGTTGGCACAGGTATAACCAAAATGATCAGCTTGAAGATGTTGTCAAAATGGCAGCTGCAGTAGCGAGAACACCCTCCTACCCAGTTAACACAAATTGGTACATTGATTCAGGAGCTACAGATCATATTACCAACAAGCTAGAGCAGCTATCAACTCGTGAGTGCTACAGAGGTACTGATCAGGTCCAAGTGCCCAATGGCACAGGTTTGTCTGTTACACTGCATGCTGGAGAATCATCTATTGCCATATCAAATTCCTTTCCTATCCATCTCAATAGCATTCTTCATGTGCCACATATTAGTAAAAATCTACTCTCTGTTCATAAACTCTGTGTTGACAACAATATTTTCCTTGAATTCCACTCTCACTGTTTTTATATAAAGGATAATGCAATGCAAAGAATCCTTCATCAAGGCAAGGGTAGAAATGGCCTCTACAACCTTGCAGGCTCTTCAAGCTCCTTCAAAATTTCAAGCTTCCATTTCTATTAGACCTTTTGAAGAATTGTGGCATAGAAGGCTAGGACATCTTGCATCTTCTATTGTTTGAGCAGTTCTTCAATCTAATAAGTTAGATGTTGCTTCCTTTAAGAATGACTCTCACTTTGTTGGTGATGCCTGTCAATAGGCAAAGAGTCACCAATTACCTTTTCAATTATCTTCTAATGTATCCAAAAAACCTTTAGAGCTAATTCATTCAGACATTTGGGGTCCTGCTATTGCATATGTTAGAGGTTTAAATATTATTACAACTTTATTGTGACTTTAGCAAGTTTACTTGGATATTTCTCTTAAAGTATAAATCTGATTTGACACATGTATTCATACAATTCCAAAAGCAAGTTGAAAGGCTTCTCAATACTAAAATCCACTCTGTCCAATTTAATTGGGGAAGAGAATATCAAACTCTAAACCATCATTTCAAACAAAGCAGCATAGTTCATTGGGTCTCCTGTCCTCACACTCATCAACAAAATGGTGTTGTTGAAAAAAAACACCGCCATATTATTAAGACCGGGCTAGCCTTATTAGCACATTCTTCTGTTCCTATTCATTTCTGGGATGAGGCTTTTCACAGTGCGTGTTTTCTCATTAACAGAATGCCAAGCCACACTAATAGACAATCAAGTTGCTCTCTCTCGGCTCTTTGGTAAACCTCCAGATTACAATATGCTTCGTGTGGTTGGGTGTGCTTGCTAGCCCAATCTTAGACCTTACCAATCTCACAAACTAGAATTCCAAAATGCACAATGTGTTTTCCTCGGCTATAGCGGTTTACATAAAGGCTATAAGTGTTTGCATAGACAAACAGGTAGAATTTATATTTCCCGAGATGTTGTTTTCGATGAGAATGTTTTTCCCTTTCACCAAGCATCCAAGAATTCCTCTTTTTCAACCCCACCCATCTCTAAATATTCTCTTTTTCCATCCTTACCTACTTCCATTATCCCTTCTCAGTCTTATTCTAACAAAAATCCAGTAACAACTGAAACTCTACATTATACTGATGAGTCTGTGTCTGTAGCCTATTTACCTGATATAGGTACTTTATGCGCTGAACCACTTGGGGAAGCAACTTTATCACTACCACTTACTGAAGCACCTAAGCTCCATGATGGTGCAGATGCCGCAATTGAGCCTCTGTCACCTCATCTTGAATTAGTAATCCTTGCCATTCCTTCACCGAGGCAAACTCCACCAGTCATGCAACACCGTATGTTGATTCATTTTCAAGATAATATACTTCGGTCGAAGGAGTGACATGATGGCACTGTACCCTACAAGTTCAATAAGCATGCATTCTTGACAGAAACTTAACCTCATGGTCATGTTCAAGCAATGCAAGCCAAGGAGTGGAAGCAGGCAATGGATAGTGAATTTCATGCACTTAAGCAAAATGAAATGGCATTTAGTTCCATGGTAGAAAGGTACAAATGTGATTGGCTGTAAATGGGTATTTAAACTCAAGCACAAGGTTGATGACTCCATTGATCGCTATAAGGCATGTTTGGTTGCGAAAGGCTTTAAGCAAAGGTATGGCATAGATTATAGTGATACTTATAGCCATGTTATGAAACACACAACAGTTCGGCTTATCTTCTCTATTGCTATATCTAAGGGGTGGAATCTTAGAAAAATTGATGTGCAAAATGCCTTTTTACATGGAGAATTGAATGAGAAGGTTTTTATGAGACAACCTCCAGGCTATGGAGATGCAAACTATCCAAGGCATGTGTGTCAGCTAGATAAAGCACTCTATGGACTCAAGCAAGCACCAAGAGCATGACACTCAAAGTTGAGTACAAAACTTCATGAGTGATGCATCTTTGTTTATTTTTATCAGACCTGAAGTTATAATGTACATGCTTGTGTATGTTGATGATATAATTATACTCAATTCTTCACCAAAAGCAACAGATGCTCTTGTTCATCAACTCACTGATGCTTTTGCTATCAAGGATTTGGGCAACTTGGATTTTTTCCAAAGCATTGAAGTCCACAAAACAAAGCATGGTTTGTTACTCACACAAAGAAAGTACATTAATAATCTGTTGCATCGAGCTCATATGAAGGGATGCAAATCTATTTCCACTCCAATGGCTTCAATAGAAATGCTCTCCAAGGAACATGGGACAAAGCTTATAGAATAACAAGTTACTTAATATAGAAGTATTGTGGGTGGCTTGTAATATGTGACAATTACATGTCCTGACATTGCTTTTGCAATTAATAAAGTCTGTTAGTTTCTTCACTGTCCTACTAATGCACACTGGTCTGTAGTGAGGAGGATCTTAAATTACCTTAAAGGAACAGATAGCTATGGCCTTCACATCTATCAGTTAGCCTCTACTATTTTGAGTGTCTTTGCAGATGCCAACTGGGCCGGTTGTCCAGATGATCGATGATCTACAGGAGGGTTCACAATGTTTTATGGCTCAAATTTAATCTCCTTGAGTTTAAGGAAGCAACCGACTATGTCAAGGTCGAGCACAGAGCCTAAGTATAAAGGTATTGCCAATGCTATAGCTGACTTAATTTGGGTTCGGTCTTTACTTAGGGAGTTGGGAATTGTTCAAAGGCAATCCCCCATTCTCTAGTGTGATAATCTTGGAGCAACTTACTTGACTGCTAACCCCATGTTCCATGCCCGAACAAAGCATATTGAAGTGGACTTCCATTTTGTGCGTGAGCAAGTCAGTCGACAAGCTTTAGAGTATGGTTCATCTCCTCAAAGGATCAGGTGGCAGATGTGTTCACAAAAGCTTTGTCTCGGCTGCTGTTTGAAAGGTGCAGACGCAATCTCAACATAGCTTCTACTAGTTTGGATTAACGGAGAGTGTTAGAGAACACTTGACATCATGTAAACACACGATGTACGAGATAAGTACATGTTGTGCAAGTTCCGCATGCTTAGCTTTTACTTCCTATTTTCCAGTGCATGTAGTTAGATGCTTATCGAGTCCTCAGGCTCGTTCACTTCTTTTTAGGTGTTTGTTATCTCTCTTATAACTATTGATATAAAAAGAACATATATCCCATTGGGACTTTGTAGCTGGCGAATACAAACATTTTTTATTCCTATTATAACTAATCACATTAAAAGCATTGTCACTCATTTGATTTTTTTTCTTGAAGGTGGCCATGCATCTTCTTTGTTACAATTGGGCGAAGATGGAGTTTTTTTGTTGTCATTCATAAATCTTATTATTTTTACAAAGCAATTGCCAAGAAAGAAAAATTTGAAGAACAAAGAAGAGTGAATAATGAAGCTATGATGCATAACAATATTAATTTTCAACAGATTTTCTCTTTCCCTCCCAAAACAATAAACAAAGTCAATTTACCTATAGTAGTAAAATATAAAAACAGTGGCAAACATTTGTAGGAATTGCATAAATATAATTTAAAAAACAAATACCTATAAATCATCGAAAATATGTGCTTTTGCAAATATTAAAGAAATAAGAATTTTATTCTATTTGACTGCTGATGAATGAAAATATACTAATATTAAATTGACATTTTAACATAAGTGACGAATGGCAAAATATTACTTTAATCTAAATTAAAATAATTAAGTCATGTACAATATTATTTTAGATTGAGAATTATCAATGAAATTGTAAATATCACTCCAATATTTTGGATAAACATCGTGTATCTAATGCATTAAGTTATTAATATTTTTGGATCAAGCATACTATTCATCTAGCTAATTGTTAGAACAAGCCTAACATGTCCACGCTATCACCAGGCAAGTTACATGACTAGCTTGTCAAACTCACAAGCATTCTAGATAACTACACATCATGATTTCCAAGGCATGCTGGTGGGTAAATTTTTTAATAGATTACTAAACTTTGGCTCACTTTCACTTTGATCATCAAACTTCAGTTTGTATCAATTTAATCACTCAATTTTAATTTGATTTCACTAAGTAGTAAATTAAGGGATTTCGGCCCCCAAATAAATGATGTGGTTCTTTTTCGATGACATGAGCATCTCCAATAGACTTAATAATGTGTTATGGGAAGGACTAACTCATATTTTTAGATAGCCATGTAATAAATTGGGGGTTGAAATCCTTGACTTATTGCCCGGTGAAATCAAATTAAAATTGAATGACCAAATTGATGTAAATTGAAGTTTGATGATCAAAGTGAAAATGAGTCAAAGTTTAATGACCTAGTAAAAATTTACATGTATGCTGTCCTCACTCATGCATCATGATCCATTCATACAGTAGGATGATGGTCCTCATAATAGGCAAACAATATTGAGGGTTGCAATTGAGCCGAGTTGAGCTAAGTTTTGTTATGTTCAAATTTGGCTCAACAAGCTAGGCTTAATACTATTTAAGTTGAGTAGAGCTTGCTTCAATTTCATTTGTAAGGCTTGGAATTTATTTATTAAGCAGATGTAGACCCCGAGCTCAGTTTATTTCCTTATAATAACATTGTTACAGCAATTTAATAACATCAATAATGTAATGTTTATATTGCTATAGTAACTAGTGTGCTATTGATAAGTGCTATTTTATACATGTTCTATCAATATTATTTAGCACTTAATCAACCTTATTGAGCTTTATTTTTATGGATAGCTGGTACCTAGTTGTTCATTTTGTATCTTAGGTTAAAAGAAGCACAACAAAAGCCAAAGGAAGCAAATCGAGAGTAAATCGATCGGTGTCAAAATCATAAAACAGAGAGATACACAGTCAGGGTACACGCCCGTGTACTTGCTCGTGTACATTTGGGCCGAGCATCACTCAACAACCTCCCGATCACTTCTACCGAGAAGAACATGCCCGTGTAAACCAAGAATAAGCTCGTGTACATCTGAAAGATTACAGCACGCGTCCCAGGTAAGAGCACGGGTAGAAAGAAGGGTGCATGGGCGTGTAACTGAGGAGCAAGAGAAAAAGAAAACCTGGGGGATACGTAGCCAAAAGCAAAAGTACATGGCCATGTACAGCGGCCCGTGTACACCGAGGTTTCGCATGTTTTTGGGCGTTCTCTTGGGAGTTACACATGCAAAGTACGTGCATCTTGTACTTGACCATGTAATGGTTAGGCCTTGTAAGTATAAATAGAAGATTTGAAGAGCTTTTTAGGGCATCCAAATTTAGGCCAAATTTGGGAAAAAAGGGTTATGGAGTTCTTTTGGCTATGGTTGTAAGAGGCTTTGAAGGATTGAAGAAGGAGTTTGAAGGAGTTGCTGGAGTGACGATCTATTGACGACTATAGCGGCTCACATCATCTCCAACCACACGGCATTGAGAAAAGGGGTTTTTCTTTGCATGTTTAGGGTTTTAGAAATTGAGATTTACCTTGTATTGATAAACATGAGCCTCATGAAGGACTAACTCCATTGAGTGCCCGGATTGATGTAGCTTAGGATTGCTTTATCTTTTGATTGCTTTTAATTTAGATTTACCTTTTGCTTTTGGAGTCATCTTTATTTTCATTGTTGGTTTTACGTATCGAAAAGTGGCTTTACCAATATGGTTTGCTTGTGTATTGAGAAATTCTAGCGAATAAATAACACTTGGATGAGTAGGTATCACTGAAGATCGCTAGAGATAGTAAGGGCACCATGTACCTTTCGATTGGAATTTTAGTGGTTCATCCCCAATTCTTGACATGGAAACCCTAGATCTCATTGCAATCGTTTGAGGGTAAGAGTAGGAGAGGTTCACTTCCACCTTAAGCATAGAATTAGACACTAGGGAGTCTTGAGAGAGCACTTGGTGTGATTTTGGTTTCCTTCATTCTGGTTAGCTAAGGTTTATTGTCTATTGAATTGTAATCATTTTATTCATTAAATTCCCAAGTAAAATCGATCCAGACACTGCTCTATTCATTACGCTCAGTTCCTCACTTCCTCTGACTTGGTCTTTTGCTTGTTTTTATTGTTTCTTTTTAATCCTGAAAGTAAATTTGATTTTTGTTTTAGTTAGCTAACAAAGATAGAGTTAGTACTTCTACTATCTAGTCTTTGTGGATTCAACCTTGTTTTTGCATGTATTACTTCGATTGACGCTTACACTTGCATGCATCTACTTTATGTCGATCAGCTATAGTATGAGCTATTCACAAGTCTTAATGAATTGATCTTAAAGGTGTTCAATCTTGGTTCTCTATCTTATGAGCTCATAAATTAGACTTAAGAATTGTTTGTTCAAATTAATAAAATAAGTTCAGTTTTTAACAAATACATTAGTTTGTTTATAGGTCTTAAAAATTCCATAGAGTAAATACTTTATAAGGTATGATAAAAATAGATTCCATGATATAATGGATAAATTGCGGGAAAAATGTATTGTAAAAAGTTTCCCTCGAATTCAATAAATAAAAATTTTAGAATTTTTTTTTTATAAATTAGTGAAATGATTTACCACAATTATCATGGTTACCTAAAGATATACAAGTAATGATGTGATTTTCTTAAGAGATATACATGGATATAAAAATTTCATGAGGCCATACATATCATTTCTGAGTCATATAGGCCTCTGTCGATGTACTATGAAACCTTTTTCAAATAACTAGAAGTAACTTACCATTGATTATTTAAGAGGTTTAGTATTAACAAGTGTTTTCTCCCCACATGATCTTGGCTTAATAGTACTAAGTCTCTTGCATAGGATGTTCATTTCAGGAAGACTTGATATTGAACCCTAAAATCCACACAAGATAAGAGCATTGGTGGTTGCTGAGATTGCGATTGCATTCCACTCTTGTGAACGTGTCATGCTCTGACCCGAGGAGGGATACCCAGCCACTTAACGCTCGGGTCGCCGCAAGGCTGACCAAACAAACCTGGAATCAATGATAATAAACAGTACAGAGTAGAGGATACAAAGACACCCAGTGGAAATAACAACAACATCGAACATCGAATACAGAAAGGGAGATTCACAAACATGCAGGGAAGCAACAACAATAATAGTAGAAAATACTTATATACAAGAGTGTAAGAAGTGTTTACATACACAACCATGCAACAGAGTTTTCAACATACTAGTGGATCTAAGACTCATAAAACATGTTTATGACCAAAACAGACATACTTGAACAGGAAGATGAACACAAATGGTAAGAGACTAGCAAATGCCCTGCACGCTACTACACAGCCGCACTACTACCTGCAACAGCCTGGGAAGAAGAAAGAGGGGTAAGCAAACTAAGTCAATCAGTGACTGGGTTAGCACAGCTCTACAAGGATATACCAAAATACATGATATAAATCATAAAAAAAAGATTTACCGATAATACAAATAGTTTAGCAAATAAATACATATTATAGTAATCCTTAACACAATAGATAGTGTCAAGAAAGTCTTTTACCCAAACTAGGGGTTTTCAACAATAAATCCACGAAATACTAAATATGGGTTTTATACTATAAACCAAGATGATCATCAAGCTAAGCCTTTTACAATAATATATATAGATCAAAACAGTTTCATATATATAAATATATATTTATATATTTATAACAAACTATATAATACGAGTTTCAAAATCCATAAAATATAAAAATCGTTGCCAAATCAAATTTATGGGAGACTGCCCTTTTAAGAGTGACAGCTGGGCTTCGCCCTCTCACCACAAATTCAAGATGACTAAACAAAAGAAATGCAATAGATTACTTCTCAAAACTCAACTATATGAAAAAACACAAACTCTTTCAAATACCATAATCGCAACACACCCAGCAAGTAGGTTTATAGAAAACTTTCTATACTTTTGCAGTGATCGCGGCTAGGTTCAAAGCCATTAAGGTACTCATGCCTTTAACGTTGATCCATCGGTTCACCATATGGTAACTCTGGCTCCCTGATGGCCATCCAATCAAGGTCCTACGCCCCTTCCTGAATTAGTTGAAAGAATCAACCGGCCTTTCGCGCCACCTCAAAAGCTAGCCGCTAGGACCGCTATTGCAATAGGGTAACACCATCTAAGCCAAGTAATACAAGTATAACACTGTACATAGTCCAATAGCTAGTATAATAATCAATGTCCAAGAATAACTACCATTTCCACAAGGAAAATGATGAAAACACAAGCATATCCAATTTTGTGAAGCAAATCAATTAACAATTTACAAAACAAGTATCATCATGAGAATCCTTTCATTTGAACAACAATATTTTGTAAGTATGAAGCATCAATAAATAAACTCATTTCAAGTCAATCAAAGCCTCGATTTAAATATAAAAGCCAATATAACCTAACTCAAGTAATAAGTTATAATTATAGGTATTCTCTTAGTATAATTATGCATAATTAATCATACTCACAAAATAAATTGCCTAGGCTTTGGACGCGATTACTCCTCATCGATCTCTTTTCCCTTGGAAGAGGTTTCACCACCTAATTAAAAGAATGCAAACCTTGAATAAAATGCGAAAATGAAGGGATTGAAGCGTTGAATGAAAGAATGCATGCCCTCATACACTAACCCTCAAACTATAGGGCAAATGACACAAATTTTGGACCTAAGAGATCTCAAAATGAACAACAAACAATACCAAGGAAGTCCATGCATCAAGATTTGTACTTTGAAACAAGAATTTCAAGAAAAAGACAATTTGCTCTCGGTGCTATAGTAATCCCGAAATTCCAAACATAAGTTCACTCAAGATTCCAACAAATTTTTGGAAACAAAGAAGGGAATTATACTCCAACAACCTTCTACACAATAGCAAGAATCAAAGCTCAAATATGCTCATTTACCACAAGCACTAGGTTCATCTAGCAAGGATGAAGAAAACAAGGAGAAAACATGAAGAAAATGAGGTGTTTACCTTGCTAGCTTCAAGAGAGAAGGAGAAAGGAAAGATGAAGCTTCAATTTATCAAGGAGAGAAACATCATCCTAAGCCTCCTTATCTAAGAGAAAATCAAAAAGGGAATGAAAGGAAAAGTATGATGTTGAAAAGACAAATATGGCTTTTGAAAACACAAGTATGGTTTTGAAAAAATAAGTATGACATCTCATTTTAACCCTTGTGGTCACTTCCGGAAGCTCCTACACACAAAATATACACAAAAAAACAAGTCAAACAAGATGGAGAAATAGGAAGGAGTCGAAATACCACAGCACGTCCTCGCTCGGGGTGGCTTGTTGCTATTTGTAATATAAAAAAAAAATCCCCTTTTGCTGAGAAATGTGGGCCTATTTGGGCCTTATCGGATCCACATTCGGCGCCGGCCTGTTTGTAATCTATAAGTAAGAAAAGGCCCACTTGAAGGATACAACGAGAGTTCGAGAGACGAGAGTTCAAAGCTTCGAGGAGCTCACCGCCGGTGATGGCCGCCGGCGATCGGAAATACTCGTGCGAGTCGGCGGCTGAAACTCGAGAATGGATGAACGCCATTGCTGACTTCCTCCGCCCCTTCAAGCCCCTCGTCGATGCTCACGTCGTCAACTTCTTCAAGGTCGTGTTTTTTTTTTTCCGCTTGAAGCCCTGAGCTTGGTTTGGTTTTCTAGGGTTTTCTCTTCATTGGATTTAGGGTTTCAGGGTAGGCTTTGGGAGCTCGTCGATGAGCAGTGGATGGCGTGCCTCCGTAAAGAATCGGTTGAGAATCTTCTCAATCTCCCCTCTGGTGTCATTCAGGTTGTCTCTTTGGTGAATTTTCTTTTGAAGAATGGTTGTAATTATGCTGGCATTTGATTTTCAGGTCCATTTTGCTGAAATTTACTGAGTTTGTTTGATAGGATTACTGGCCACTGTCACTTCAAGAATTTGTGAGAAATTTGACGTCTCTTGTGTTACCTCGTGAGCAAGAATTGTCTCATCCGGTATGCTTCTAGTTTATATTTGCATTTCATGCTTGTCTTGTGACGTAGGGTTCTACTATGTTTGTATTTGGTTATCTGTTCACATGGGTATTGAATGATTGAACTGTTTTTTTTTTTTTCTGAGTGTACTATTGCTTTGAGATTGAATGGTGAATGTTAGGCATTATGAAATGTATGTAGTATGTGTTAGGAACAAAGTTTATGCAAAATGAAAGGGAAGAAAAAAGCACAATTCTTATGTGAAATAGGTAATAAATGGATAGGTAGATGACTATTTAGCAAAGAATTATCTCATTTTGTTTTAAATTGAACCCCAAAACCAAATTGCATGCTTTGCCTGGAATAGGCAAATCTTTGAGTAAACACAGTGGAATTATCTTATCCCTTATTAAACATCAGATTGGATTAAACATACAATGGAATAGCCAGGGAGTAAACTGCAATAAGTTTTTCAATTTGCACTATTTTGGAGTGAATACATAGTGTACTGAAAATCAACCTTTTTTTATTTAACTTTGAGAAGAGAATTAATGGTTTAACTGACGAGCTATGTGAGAAATATGAGATCTAATTGCAGTTCATTTGGGATAATTGAATGTATAATGGTCTAATTCAAGATCAATGCCTTTTACTGGTGCAATATTTGACCTTATGCAAACTTTTTCCAACACATCATGCCTATCATGAAAATATGCACGTTTTGGCTAAAAGCCATCCTTAACTTAATGTGATCATGAATTCTGTTTTATTTTATTTGTAACATTAAGAATTTGTGGATGACTCAGTCTCTTCAATATGGTCATTTTTTAATTTTTAGCCTGCTAAATTCTCTATTTGGAAATTTTATTGATAAACACACAATCTTAAAATGGTTTCAGCATCAATTATATTAGTGAAATTTTAATTCATATTTTTCTGATAAATTAATCCTTTTTTTTTTATGGCAGATTTTCCCAAATTTACGTGTTAGTTCACTTGGTAGTGTTCTCACTCAAGGCATGAATATGAAGAAAAAGCACGAAGTAGGTATATTGAATGTTTGGTGGACAAAGTGCATCCATTATATGTATATTTTCCACTAACATTATTTGGCCCTCTAAATAATGCTCCAATTATCATTCTTTTTGAAGGTACAACTTCAGGTTTATCTGTTTCTTCATTCTTTTATCTATCAATCTTTCAAGGGCTTTTTTGATAAACAATTTAATCTGGAAAATGATAGGTGGAAATTCTTGCTGCAGCTACTAATGCTATTGCTAGTGGTGTTGGAGCTCAAAAAATTATTGATGTTGGTTCTGGTCAGGTATGGCACTATTTTTTCCCTTTCAGTTTACAGGTGAAATGGTTTAAACACTCCAAATGAGTATTTTCTTGCTTTGTTGATGCAATGCTTCCCAATATTTTAAATCAACTTTGCAATTATTCTGCTCACTTATTGCAAGTCTTTGGAGGGATATAAATTTTCAGCAAAGTTAGTTTTGCCGATGATTCTCATCTCTTTTGAGGTAAAAAACGAATCCTCTTTGTCATGAAAGGGACAAGTGGATGATAAGCTTCTCTAGGTTGCCTTATACTTTTCCAACTTTTCCAATTGCTGCAAGATACGCTTTAGTTTTAACCATGTACAATTGGGCGTGATTTGTAGTTTGAATTGGTCCCAAGACAGTGTAGTGTTTTGCTTTGGAAAGTACTGTTTCAATATTGAGGTTTTCTTTTTCAAATAAAGACGCATTTGATGAACCAAACCTGTATAGTTGTTATTTCTTACTTTATCTTGATTAAAATTTTCATGAGAATTTCCAAAGCCATACTGATATCCCATCATCACAATAGTTATGGTTTTCTTGGGCTTTCTCTTTCCTGTTGGCTCACTTCCTGATTAGGGAACCTCGCTTATTGTGCATATTGTGCACATCTAGTTGCACAAGTTCAGCAAAGAGCAATCTGTCTCATGCTAGCGGGCAATTCATCAGCCAATCTGATTTTATCCATAACCATTTTTTCTTAAGATGCTCTTATTTCTGTATTCATATCATGTAAATATTTTTCTGCTTCACACCATGCAAATATCTTACAGGGTTATCTGGCACAAGCGCTGTCTTTTCACTATCAGCTTGTAGTCATAGCAATTGATGCATCTTTACATCATGCTGATGTAACAAATGCACGGGCAGAGAGAATTAAAAAGCACTATGCAGCCAAATTGCGCAAGTCTCAACAAGGTAGGCAATTGAATTAAGGACCTTCTGTTTTAAGATGTTATCGCATTATTTTTCTATTTATTCTGCTGTGTATTTGTTTCAGGAAATGTACATATGAAAGTGCCACAAACTGTCACCTGTCATGTTCTTTCTAGTGAAACACTGACTACCATGAGTAGCACTTCATCTGATAAAGAATATGTTAAACAATCTAGTGATGGTTCTGGAAAAAGCACAGAAATAAACGCTCTGGAAAGCTCAAAAGCAGGTAGAGGAAGCACCTTGTGTAATCAGGTCACTCCTTTGGTTCTTGTTGGGCTTCATTCTTGTGGAGACCTTTCTGTGAACATGCTCAGGTGAATGACAATTTTTGATATATTATTTTGGAAATGATTTCTGGGTTGAATTTTAGAGGCCGGTTTTATTTTCATGATTTTTAATTCAATAACTTATGAGTGGAATTTGTTATTTAAAATTGGAATAAATCATCTCCCGTGTGCATAATTTGAGGTATATGCCAATATTGCGTCTAAATTTTCATTTTTGGCTTCTTAGCCTGAAAATTTCTTTAGGGAGAATTGTGAAGTAAATACTTACATGTATGTTTGCCTTAAATAATGCAATGAAATGAGTGGTTAGACTTCGCTTACCACATCAATCCCATTCTAGACAACATGATATCTAGTTGCATGGATGGCATTTAGCATTAGTTGTTGATATGCCACGTCCCAACCTTCAATGGAACACCCAAGTTGGGTTAGGTTATCAGACCAACTTTCTGTTGAAAAATTTAATTATTTAAATAAATAAAAAATTAATATAAACAAAAGTCTATTATAAATTAGAAAATTATAATTTTAATCTTAAATTTTAATTTTTAGTAGTATTACTTAGTCAAAGTTTGATTAATTCCAACTAAAATTTTCCCCTGATTTTGATTTAAAAATATTTAAAAAAAAAAAAGGATTCTTTTGACCCCAATTACTTAATCTCTAACCAAACACATTAGGTTGGTTTAGCGTTAAAACTAACCAGCTTAAGTGGTTTTGGGTTTTAGGTGTTTGAATTTGTTTTGGAGGGAAATTATCTAAAGTTGACTTAATTTTGACTTATTCAATTAATAATTTTTTAATTAATGATGATTGTTCTTTATAAGATTAATGATTTTAATTTTAAATAATAAATCTATCATTTAATTAATATGTGAAAATGCCTGTCTAATAACTCCAAAACCCATGTTGGTTGTTTGCTCAGAGGTTGAGAATAAATGGGGATAAATTGTTTATTTCCCTACCAAAGCCAGCCACACTTTTCAAATTGAACCAAGTAAAGCTAAAGGAATTACTTTTAGCCTTTTAGAACATTTTTTTGAAATGCAATTGGCCACAGCCTCAAAGTATTTCTGCTGTTGTTTTAGAATTTGTTTCATTTTACTGTCCTATAGATTGTCATTTAAAATTTTCTAATTACATTAGTTCCTTAATTTTTTGCAAGTTCTCAAAATACACTAAACTTAACATGTCATTGTTTACTTATACTTGCTGACATGGTAGTTGTCAGCAACACATTCCACATTGGTATGTTCTGATTTGGCTCTTGCCACACTGGCAACTTAGTCCTTGGTTGATGGTGTGTAAATTGTTCATGTGGCATCCTGACATGTCATCAATTAATGCCTTATCTGATTCTCATCCATGTGGATTCCATGTTAGCATTGACCATCCATTGAGCATTGCGGTTATAAAAATTATGGCCTCTTTGGATATAAAGATTTGTATGAGTTTATTTCTGGTGTACGTGGACTGTGAATTGAAGACATATCCAATGGGGTTTTTTCTTACAAAATAGGTGTTTGGATGATTATAGCAAAATTCTCCTGTAAATATTAGAATTAAAGCCACTAATGAACTCTCAAATTTGGGTCCTTGTTTGGTTTGTGCTAAAATAAAAAGATATATTTTTAAGTTTGTATGAAAAAGTATAACCTGTTGATTATTTGCTAAAAATAGGTTGTTGAACATATATTTCAATTATTTTCTAAAAAATAATTTTTTTTAAAAATTTTTGAAATTTTTCTATATTTTTTAAATATTTAAATTATTCTTTTATAATATGAAAATGTTTAAAATATTTTATTTTAAAAACAATTTTTAAAATAATATTTTGAAAATTTTATAAAAACAATTTTGTTAAATGTCATGTGACATGATGGTGCAAATGTGCCACTCGTTTGAGTAAATGTGCCACTCGTTTGAGTTGACCATAGCGAATGCTGCTTCTTGATGTTAGCCATGTGAAAGAGTGAATTACACATTTCATATGAAAAAATAAAGAGGTGGAAAGAGTTGGAAACTGTTTTACGTTTTCCTAATCTTGGCTTTCATAAGAATCATTCTCTTTATAAAAAAAAAAAATTATCAAACACTCCTTTAGAAAATTTTCCCACAAAACATAAAATTCCTGTAGAATGTGGGGACTACTGTAGTATTATGGTGTTACAAACAGGCCCTTTAACTTTGTGGTATAGAATGCCAAAAATGAAACTTTATTAAGCGAGGTTGGTGGATACCCTAAAATATGAGGATGCAAAATTAATTTAACCATTGAAAGTACGAAAGTTTGGTGTAATTTTTTAGGTCCTTTGTGGAATGCGAGCAAGTGAAGGCACTTATCTGTATTGGCTGTTGTTACAACTTACTATCAGAAGAATGCTCTATGAAATTTGATGTCCCTTGTGGTTTTCCATTGAGTAATTTTGCTAAACCTGCCGGTATGAAGCTTGGAAAGAATGCACGTGATCTTGCTTGTCAGGTATGTCTCAAGGCTCAATAGCATTTAGGTTGTTTACTTGGCCTCTTAAAGATGTTGATCATATTCTTGACATTTGATAGTAAACAAGTAACAGTAAGATGTTCATTGGGAAAGGCCAATTAATGTTAAACATGTGTAACTAGTTTACAGGATATTCTTGAATGGATAGCTTTGAACTTCTCTTTACATATCTGCATATGTTCTAAAACCACATCGCCATAAGTTATGATCTTTTGCCTAACATTTTGCATTCATTCAAATACTCAGGTTCAACCGAGCAACTATGCCCTTCCATATTCTCTAAGTGTTTTATAAGCAAATTGTGTAGACCCATCAAATTATTGTTATTGCTTTTGTGACTGCAAACACCTTTGGAGTTAGTTTTTCGTCATAGGCTGGCTATAAATTAACCCAGTAAACAATATATCCTTGCTTAGATGTCTCCTCAAATATTGCATCTCTCCAGTTGGGTATATTGTTAAAAAAACTACTAAATTTCTGGTGACCTTGTTCTTTTTGTTCATTTACCTTGTTTAAATTTCTTCTTATCTTTGGACTTGGTCAATCTCGCTCTTTGCTCTGCTGTGAGGCTAAATGTTGAGGTTGTTTTGTTTCTTATTATATTTTGTAATTGTACTCTAAATGGTTTTGCCCCTAACAAGTAACAAGTTAAATTATTTTAAGTTAATATATATGTTTTTTAAATTTGAAAAATGGCTCCCTTTTGCTTTGTTTTGATAGAGTGCTGAGAGATGGAAATGTCTCACTAAAGATGCTGCTCTTCAGAATTTTGATCTACATGCATTTCGTGCTGCCTTCCAAATGGTGAATATATTTTGTTTGACTAACCATTTTCCCTGTATATTATGGCTTGCTTCCTCTTGATATTTCACGATTAGATTGTGCAAGTTTCTTACCTTTTCTTTCTGTTCATCATCTGGATTATTTGAGACTATTGTACTACTTCAGTGGAGCTTCGGTCATGCTAGGAATTTTCTTTGTTTTACTTTCTTGTTATGCTGTATTTGTTTCAACTCTTTTTTTCATGATTTCAAGGCCTTTTAATTTTTCTAAACATTATCTTAATCTAAGTTTCATACTTAATGATTTATCTTTCTCACTTTTGGCTTGCTTGATTATAATGCGTTGCTCTTTATGTTTTTATTATTTATTTATTTATTTATTTTTGTCTTTAACCAGCTTCCCTTGTCTTCTTGCACTTAAAAATGCTGCTTTGACTAAAATCCTCTTTGTAACATGTTTGCTTGAAGTTGCCAGCTTATGCTTATTTTCCCATTTTTTTTCTCTCATATATCCTATTTTTGTGGAAATGCTTTCATGTTGGATTTTTCAAAAAAACTTCAATGATCACAATGGTGTATCACTTAATTCTTTTACTAAATGGCAATAGTGTATCCAGAATGGGATTGTGTCTGTATCGGTGTTTGCACCTACTTTGCTTTTTCAATAACGAGTTTGTTCTTTTAAAAGGTTCTTGATAAGCATTATCCTGAAACTCTGAAATTGAGTCCAACAATTGGTCGACAAGGTAAAGCTCTACGTCGGCGATTATTAAGGAGAAATCTAGCATCCCAGTTGGATGTAAAAGAAGTTGATTGTTCTGCAATTACTCCAGAAATGGCTTTTCAAGGAAAAAAAAGTTCATTGGCACAGAATTCTAGTGAAGTTGAAGTCATTAATCATCTTCACAATCACCTAGTACCAGAAGGTGTCCTGCTATTCCTGATGATTGATTTATAAATTAGACTTTGAAATGTTCTTAGAGTATCAGCATGCAGAATGTCTTTTTTTTTCCCAATCACATTTCCATTTTTTGACTTAATATGTTTATGCCAATGGTCTATTCCAACTCGATTTTTATGCAGATGGGCCATGCACTATGTCTGGCCACGGACAGTCATCACAGTCCTGTGCTTGTTACAACAATAAGTGCGATTTTATTTGCTCATCAGCAAAGGCTCATAAAGATGTGCTTTTTGAAGAATTTGTCAAGTCTGGACTAGATCATCTTGGCTTCAGCCTTGCGCAGAATATCAACGTATTTGAGATTTGGAAGGAAATTCGACCTTACACTGTATGTTTCCTCACAACCCTCCAATCAAATTTCTTTCTCATTTGAATTTTATTTTCATATTATTTTTTTGTTGTTTGGAAGTAGTAATACTTGTACTCTGTTTGTGCATTAGGGTTGTAGCGTTATTTATTTATTTTTAAATTTGAAAACTTTTTGCCTTTCAAGTTTCCTTTTCCCCCTCTTCGAGTTGCTATAGTTGTAAGCCCTCTTTGGATTTTTATTTTTCTATTGTTTATTTTTGGTTCCAAAAGTGCTTTTGGGCTAGGTTATACTTGGGGCTACTTTAGTTGTTTGTATGGGCTTAGGGTTTAGACTTTTGAAAAACAAAAACAAAAGCTATAAGAAAAGCATTGCTGGAGAAGCAATTTAAGAATTTTTTAGAAGGAAATGCCTTTGAATGTTTTAGATAATTACCTTTTTTATCCTTAACATTAATAATAATATTAACACTGATACCAATGGTATAAAACAAGAACAACAACAATGATAATAATAACTGTGATTATTTCTTATTGTTGTTGTTGCTGTCGTCGTCTCATATCTAGTAATTTCTCATTGAAAAAAGCAATTTCAATAAATAAAATCCAAATAACTTCCTAACTATAGAAGCACTTATGAATTAATATATCCCAACACAAGCAGCTTAGCTTAATTAGATAAACACTTACTAACCTTCAAAAGAAAAAAAAAAGAAACATTTTTTTCATAATGCAGTCCAAACAAGTCCCAAGTGTTCACTACACCTGCTTCTTTCTGCACACTTGTATTTATAAATTAAATTGGCCTCCATGATCACAGTGTAATTCTACTACAGATTTCAAAGATGGAGAAGTTAAAAAGATCATTTTTCTCTGAAAATCTGGTGTGGGAAGGCTCACTTGTTATTGAGATTAAACTCAATGAGCATAATACATGTATTTCAATGGTCCATCTCAATTTGAATATTATACTTAGACAACTAAGATTCATGAGGTTTTTCACCACTTCCATCGTAAGTGCTTTTCAAAATATTTGCTAACTAATGATGTTGACATTATGTAACTAAGAATTTAAAACATTTTTTAAATGAAAAAGAATTATTTTGGTAACTTGACTTTCAGTAGGACATTAAATTGGAGAATCTTTTTTCTTGAAGGGCATTATTTCAAAATTATTGTTTGCTTGCTTCTTTATATGGAACTTCTAAATTGTCTCACAACTGTTCCTTATGTTATAGTAACTAATAGTCTGTTAAGTTGGTATATGGATTGGAATATATAAGCCTAGATCTCTCATCCTATTAGCTTAAGCTTTTGGGTTAAATTGAGTTCAGATGTATATGCTTGGTTGTTAAACACCTTGAACCTGGATTGTCTAGTTTTCATCAAATCCTTATCAAGTATAGACCTTGACAGTTGTTATTGCATGCCTTCCTACTAGTAAACCAATGTATTAAAAAGATCTTTAATTGTGATTGGTTGATTTATTTTATATATTTACTTTCTGTTGTTGGCTGGGTTAATCATGGTAAACTTTTTTTTCTGTACAGGAACTTGTTGGTCCTTTCTGGTCTCTTAGGGCATCACTAGGCCCCCTGATTGAAACTTATATTCTGCTTGATAGGTTATTATTCCTTCAAGAGCAAGGTGAATCAGTGCAAGCATTTCTCATCCCTCTGTTTCATCCTACCATCTCACCTAGGAATATGGCAATAGTTGCTTGGAAAACTGGCTCAGATACAATGTGGACATAATGTGGTAATTTTCATTCTCTGCTGACTGCCATGTGAATGTGCATTCTATATGAGTTCTTGTTAGTAGATACAGATGTGAAGTTGGTTATTCCATCATCCTAGTGACTGATAATTTCAACAAGCTGTCTGACCAGGAAACTAAAGAACAAGTGAATTGAGACTCAGAAATTACACACCAGAACATAATTTGATAGAAAATGTCAAGGAGTATTTGAACACATATCTACTCTGCAACTAGTAGTTTTAGTTTCATTCATCAAGATTATACTTTGCCCATCATTGCATAATATGATCTCAAGTAATGTAGCGGGTGACAAATTAAAAAGGGGAATCTCAATCTTGGAAAGCATTTGACAAAGATCTTCCTTTTTAGCAATTTAGCAAATGTGATGTGTTAACCTTAAAGGTTGTGTGCGCAACTTTGTATCTGTTGTTTGGAACCTGTTTGTTGCCGTATTTAGGTCAGGTGTGGAATATATATCTTTAATATTTTAAACTGCCAATCTTTCTGTCTGAGTTTGATTTTATATTTAGGGCCCGTTTGGTAGACATGATAAAGGCCATAGGATATGATAGACTATCATATCCTATTATTTTCTTTTGTTTGGTGTGCCAATAGGACATGATAATATTATCCTATTGACCCAATTTATCCTACCGGGGACATGATATTAAATCCTGTTGGGGGAGTCAGGATAGAAACAGGTAGGATATGATAAAATTTTAAACTTACTTTTTTACCCTATTTATGGTTTATTAAACTCATCTAGGGTTGATTATATGCCTTCTTTCCATCTTTTGATGCTTGGAACAAAAAGCTTATCAACAACTAAATATGACGCTAATTTCACAAAGTAGAGTTTTTTCGCATCTGAAGTGGTTGAAGAGTTTCTCCGTCGATCTTGTGCTTGAACAAGTTATTTTTTATCTAAATATCGTTTGTTATCATGTCTTAGTTTTTCTAATTGGATGATTTTTTTTAATTGATTTTGACGTGATGTATTTAATTTGCTATATTTATGGATTTTTGGTTATTTTTTTTTCTAGTAAATAGGTATGAAGTATAATTTTTACAAGTTGGTGATATTATGATCTATATATTTGTGGGCATTATAGGTTTTTTTAATAATTTAATAGAAACTTGTAAAGATACAGATAAGTAAATCATTAAGGAAATTTTTTTTTAAAAAAAGTCTATTTTGAAAATAATATATAATTATATTATAAAGGGTAATTTTGTCTATTTACATATCATATCCTGTCATTATCTGGTCCACTTCAAACGTAAAATAGGATAATAAATGATGTCCAATGGCTTATCTGGTGCGCACCAAACATAAAATAGGATATGAGCTTATCATGCCCATATCCTTTCCTACTCCTATTCAGTCCTCATATCATATCCATCCATATTCTATCATGTCCACCAAACGGGCCCTTACAGTACAGAGCCAGTGTCATTTCATCTACTTTTAAGTTACAATCGACTGTCATGTTTCCAAAGAAACATTCAATGCAACAATCTTGAGGCATCTCACTTTTTTATGCGCATTTTCTTTGTATGAACCTGATGAGCTATTAATGTGTGTGGGATTATGTGCTCAAAGTTATTGACCAAGCCAGCAAGTTTTGTATTAAAAAAAAAACCAAAAACAAAATTAAATTCTGGTCAGTATTTGCATTCACTTGTTGAGCTTGATAATCATCTTTGAATATGTAAAGGAATTCTCTTGTATCCAACCTTGGTGTTTGTTTGTCAATAGTGAAACGTAATTATTCCCCAAAGTGGCCTTTTATAGAGGATACTTCCTTAACTGTGGTCTTGAGTCAATGTTTCTTAAAACTGCAATTTCTTTTAGCCATAATGCCTTTTTAACCAGGTTGCTTCCAAAACCAT
This sequence comes from Dioscorea cayenensis subsp. rotundata, assembly GCF_009730915.1. NCBI lineage: Eukaryota > Viridiplantae > Streptophyta > Magnoliopsida > Dioscoreales > Dioscoreaceae > Dioscorea > Dioscorea cayenensis. Next base: position 20,833,520 of record NC_052478.1, read on the forward strand.
TTGTCATGCTGATCATACTCCTTTTGAGGTGAAGCAAAACTTCAGTTGTAGTTTTTCCTTTTCTGCAGGTAGTTGTATCTTTTTTACAGTCAGCTGGCCAGGTCATTCTGTGGTATTAAAGGTGTGACAATATGGTAAGCAGTCTGCGTATTTTCTGCTGAGACATCCCCCACATGATGGCTTATATCAGTCAGTTCATGTGCTATAACTTCACTAGGAGAAATGTCAATGAGATCACTCAGGTCTTAGACATAAAATGTCGGGCATGCTGTTTGCTATTGTTAGAGATCACAATGATGGACTTTTAAGATGTTCACTATGTAAATGGCAGCATGATATTACCTGGGAATATTCTGAGGGCTTTCTTTTTGCAACACTAAATTAAATAATGTGATTTAGATATTTCTATCTCAATTTTCCGAACTCAACCAACCTTTGATAATCTCAACTTTATTATCAATTAGGGCGTTTATGGTTCTCTAAAGAAAAATGGAAAAATAAAACATTAGATGCATAAAAAACTTAGAAGCACCTCTAACACTTCCTAATTTCAGAAGGAACACTTGGATGACCCAATTGTGCATATAAAGTTATATTGCTTCATTTTCTAAGAAGAAAAATTGACATCTTGCATTGATGTTCAGCCAACCCACCAGTAGATTATGCACATCTTTTTCGATTGTGCAAACCTTGTGTCTTTTTGTCATATAACTGGACACATTGTGATGATCTCTTTTTGGGGCAATGCATTAGTAGATAAGTGGGAGAGACCCTAATGCGTACTCAATGATCTGCAGTTCAATATTTTTTCCTAGAATAGGCTCTTGCCTCTTGTCAAAAACAAGTTGGGAAAATGATAGCACTTATTTATAATCATGATGAGCTTTAAGGAAACTTTTTTGTTTATGAATTTTGTTGTGATTTTACTGAATATATATTTGTGATGGTGATCTTATGTAGTCTTCCCTCTAGTGCTGTAGTGGGAAGGCACTCATTTTCCCAAAGCAGTGGCCTAGGTTTCAAGGCAAACGATGGCCTCGGTTCAAGATTCTTTCAAAGAAAAGCTCATGGTTTCTTCTTAAAGCAAATAAAGAAAACTATGGTGTTCGTTTAAAATTTTGACAAGCTGCAAAACATTTGAAATCAAATTTCTGATGAGAAGTTATTGTTGGAATATTTGTGGTAGTGGCATCTAGTGAACAGTGATATTCCAAACTCATATAATTAGAGGTGTTTTCAGTTATATTGTAAATCAGGTTAGCACTTTAGGTCGCTACTCCTAGAAATCTCAAGTTGTTGCAACATTTTTGGTTTAGAGCTTCATACACTCAAGATCCTCCTGTTCTTATAGCATCTCTGGAGTTTACTTTAATATTTCAAGTGAAATCAAGGAGAGGTTGAAGTGCCAAATTAATGCATCTTGCCATCTTAACTAAAATATTCTCTCTCTGTGACTCTCTCTCAGCCGAAATGTTTGATGAATCTTTTCAAGGTTCAATAATATGACTTCGAGTTAGGAAAAAGTAGCAGGACTATAGATCCTTTGCAAGGCAGCACCTCCAAGTTCATGTCAGAAATATTGACTTGTAGAAATTTCAATCACATGGCCAATGTTGCATGATCACCAAATACTGTATGGCACTTTCTACAAGGTTTGGTATGTTAGAAACTAGTCAACTCAGACGTATAGTAATCCAAATAGTAGTTAAGCGTGCACTAACGGATTTAGATTTTGCTTTGATAATCCCCATGTGGTAAGAGTGGTAGTGTTGAACCTGATTACAGGTTGTTGTGTTCCCAATTAGTATAAGTTTTGTACAAGGTTGGATTGACTTCTGGACATTGTACTTGTTCTTCTGGTGTTGTTAGATATATAAATGGTCCCATTTGGTTGGGAATCTACAACTGCAAGAATAAGTCAGAATAAGAATTATAATTGAATACAGAATAGGATTATCATAATATTTGTCTGTCTGCTACTTTTTCATATTCTATGTGTTTATAACCTAAAAGTGTCTTCAGAAGCAGGCAGCATTCCACCCAACATGTGGAATTGCTTTTTTTAAAGCAATTTGGAAGAACTCAGTTTGTCCAGAATAGTTATTCTGACTATTCTCATCTGTGCAAATCAGTTGTTTGGCTGGAAGCTTTATTCTGTGTTATCCCCCAACCAAAACGGGGGCCATTTTTCTTGAATATGTCCTATATAATAATTAAAAATAAATAAATATAATACCTTGAATCTGAATGCGTTGTTTATTGTGGTGGTCTTTTTCAGCTAAATTAGTTCTGTTGAAACCAGCTGTTTGCTTAGAATGAAATACTGAAACTTTGACATGTCTATTCCCAGCGTGCGTATCCTCGTTTACTTTTTCCTAGTTTTCTGGTAAACACAGATATATTTATATTGTCTATGTCTTTGCCTAAATTGAATGCACATGCATTATGATTTTAATTTGTGAATGCTTTTGCTTTGTGTCATCTCTCTATTAATGGATTTAGGGCCCTACTCAGAGTAATTTTCTGTATTTAAGTATTAAGAACATCATTTTAGTGGGTTGTGATGAAGATGACTGCTCAATGTTGTTCCATTTTTAGGTAGCTAACCTCATTTGACTCTTCTTCTCAGGCCTCTTAAAGTCTTCTAACCACACAGGCGGCAAATTATAGGAGTCCATATAACCCTAATTGAATCTTAGTTTTGGATTGGTCACCATCATCAAAGTGTTTTTTATTGAATTGAAGTGTCTAATGGCTGACATCTCTATCTTAGTCATCACCTTGGACAGTGGAGCAAGTATCCTCCTTTTCTTTTCATTCTTAAGCTGACTTCATTACATTTTTCTTTTTGTTATTTTTAGAACAGTTTCTGATTTTCTTATCCTTATCTTAAATAGCGAAGAATTTTATTTTAATGTTTTATTGTGATGTATTTCATGCCTTTTCCACATTAATTGGTAAACTATCTATACATATATATGTATATATATACATACTTTTTGTGCTGTTAAATTTATGTATCAGTTAGGCTATTGTGGTAAATTTCATGCAGTTTGCATATTAACTAATTGACTAATTTTCTATTGTGTGCTTTAATATATCCAGGCATATCTTGTTGAAGACAACAACTTCAGGTACAATCACTAATTGGGTATATATTTTTTTAATCAATCCCATGCATTTATATCAAATTTTATTTGCTCTTCTTTTTGAGAATTTCAGGTTTACATAAGAGTATGTATGCAAATAATAACAAAATAAAAACTTTTTAAGAAATAAGATGCATTGTTTATTTTCTTCTCTCAAACAAAAATATATTAAATTTTGGTTTCTTGCACCATTGTGAACTCAAGCATAATGTGCTTTGTGTCTGTTACAACAACCTTCTCATAGACTTTGGCTTTTAAATTTTAAATAAAAAGAAAACCCTTTTGTATTTTTCTGGATTTTAGAAATAGTTTGTATTTTTATAGTCTGTTGGGAAATTATTGGATGGCCATTGAATTAGATGTCATAATTGTAGCCTAACATTAACATCATCCAGAGTCTATCATCCAATGAAATATAGATAGCATGCTTTGATCTTGTCACCATTTGCCAGAATGATGATGTATTATTATTTATAGATAGATAGATAGATAAATAGATAAATAAATAGATAAATAACTTTCCCCCCCATCCCTCAATCCCTATCTCCTTTTACTAATTCATTTGTTTGGCCAAATTGTTTCAAGAAGGCGCTGTGTCTTGCCCTACTGTTTTGTCACCATACAAAGTTATACAACCAAATTTTATTTTGGTTTGTTAGCAACAAGGAATGAACATCAAAGTCAAATAAAAAAATAAAAATAAAAATGAAAACATCTACCAAACTAACTGTGAGATTCTTTTATGTCCATTGAACCTGTGTATGAATTTAAGGTCTATCTTGAATTTATTCAGTCCAAAGTTTTGCTTGTGTCTACTGACAAACTTGTTTCTTATAAATGCACAATGTTAGGCTTGTGTAAAACGTTTAGGAACTGTTATCATTTTGTTTTTAATCTGGTTTGAAACTATTTTTAAAGAATAGTTAACTGTACATATGACTTTGGGAAAAAAAAAAGAAGATAAGGACAATTGAAATCTAGAGACTGTTTATAAAGTAACAAATAGTATTACACAGTTTAAAACGGTAACAAACAGTATTATAAATAAAAAATTTATATAATATTTATATAAATAATAATGGTTGGATCATCATCCAAAGGCTGTAAATAAAACATTCATTCATGGTTAACACATGTGTAATTGAGTTGGCCTCTGTAATTGGGTTGGCAAATGAAAGTAAGGTATGTGTCGCACGTGTGTCACGTGCATAGGTGAACCCCACGCTGTCAGTTTCATAACCTTTCTTGCCCAACCAATCCTTCTCATCACCATGGCCTATCCACCATTCTTATCCTTTCAAACTTTTTCTTTTTCCATAGATACCCCTAAAGAACCTTGTAGTTACATTATACACATATTATTTTGGTTTTTTAAGTAGTAGTAGTATGTTGGTGAATCAATGGTGATTATATAATCTTTAGTAGACTATACACTTGATCATTGGACTTTATCAATATTCACTGGAGCTTTGGTTGTTAGGCCATTCACTCATTGAATTACCAACTTCTTTGACTTCTTAGCAAATTTAATCATTCATTCTTGTGTATAAATACGCCTATTAATTAGGGGCAATATGTGTAATTATCTGAAATTATGAAGTTAGGAAATTTATCCTCTTGTTTCCTTAAAAAAAAAATATAATAATCTTTTTAATATTTATGAAAAAAATTATCAATATAACCTAGTAGAGATTTAGGTCATTTTAGGTTTGAATTTTTATGTATAAAAACACTTAAGGAGGTTATTTTTTAAAAGCTTCCCAATATTTTTCCCCTATTAGGAAATGGGTGTGTCTAAGGCTTATATATAGCCTTATATATATAAGGATCAATCCTCTATGCACGTTCACAGATTAAAAATCTGTGAACGTTGTTTTGGACCGTTGGATTTCGATCCAACGGTCGGACACTATTTAATAAACAGTGTTACTGTGTTTATGAACAGTAACACAGTAAAAGGTGGGATGTACAGTAAAAACAAAATTAAAACTAATGAACTCATTAATCTAAGATTAACTTTCACTGTAGCTAAAGGTTAGTGTTACTGTAGCTAGAGAACCTTTTCTATATATATATATATATATATATATACACACCCCTTTTAGGAAATAGTTGTGTCAAAGATTAAAAAAAAAATTGTTGATATTTTTATAATCTTGAGCCGGTTGACATACCTATTAAAATAATATTCTTATGATAATTTGTTTTAAAATAGTTATGCATTGATTTAAACTCATAATATTATGATTAGTTTTTTGTAATCATAAATGTATAAATGTATAAATTTCAAAACATGAAATGGTTGGTCTCTGGTTGTTGTATACAATTTCTAAACCCTTGAGGGCGTGTTTGAAAACCATTATAAAGTTTTGAAGATATACATGAAATTAACAAATTTTTTTCAAAGGGTTGGTTTACGAATTTATTTATTTATTCAATATAAAGTGTATATATTTGAGGATAGTTAGACAGGCCATCTGATAGAATTTGTTTTTTTTTTTAAATAAGAAATAGGAAAATTAATCAATTGGTTGATTATTTTGTTGTTTATTAAATTGCATGATGGAAAGTTTGGTGAAATAAATAAGACCTCATTAGAACATTTGAAGAATGGGACTTATTAATTCATAAAGTATGCATTGTATTTTATTATTGTCAGTTCTAATTACTCAAGACTTCATTAATGATGTCAGTGGTTCATGTTCTAATTCTCTAAATGTAGATAATTATTTAACTTTGGATTATAAATAGACTTTTTTTTAAAAAAAAAAATCCCAAATCATATTTAAAAAATTTTATTTTTATTTTTTGAGTCTATGGTTCAATTGGTTCCTTTAGGAATTACAAACTCTAAATTAGTTTGAGACTAGGTATTAGAAACTCTTTATAGAGATAAATTTATTTTTATGAGTGTTTTTGACATGTACAAAAATTTAAAATTGAAATCATTTTGTTTAATAAAATCAAGCTTCTATCACTTGAGGCAAACTCTAGTACTTTTAATTTTTATTCTGTATTAACAATGTTTCAATCAAAGATCTTACAAAATAAAAATAAAAAAAATAATAATTCATCATTATTTATTCGTAAGCATATAATTTGCTATATCCTAATTTTCTCTCCTTTTCACTAGGCCTACTTTTCATGTCATTATTGATATAAAATTATGGAGTACGGAGATATACATAAACGCCAAAGTGAGAGTTCATTAAAAATTATATATATGTAAGTCATTATATAACTAAACAGGACCAACTTGTACAATATTTTTTAGTTCAGGGACCCAAATGAACTTTCACATGTTACTTCAACACTAAAACTTACAAAAATATATATATATATATATATAATAATTACTATAAATGGTAGGGCTCACACAACCTCATCCCACCAAATCCAAAAAGGCCACGTCATCATGTGCTCCACCCACGGTGGCCATGTTTGGCTGGTGGAGGTGTTCACTGTGTCCATGTCATCATGCCACGTAAGCAAACCCTAACAAATAGAATTTTCAAAAATTAATAAATAAATAATAAATAAAAGATGACCACTGTTTCATTCCTCCATTTTGCTTCCTTCTTACTCTATTAATACTCTCCCTTCTTCATCTCCATCTTCTTTAATGGTTCAACAAGAAGTGATGATGAACACAAGCTTCTTAACCATGGTTGAAGACCGGTTACCACCCGGCTTTCGATTTCATCCTCGAGACGATGAACTGATATGTGACTACCTCTCCGTCAAGCTCTCCGGTGATCATCGAAAACTCAACTCATGTTTCTTCCCTATGATGATTGATATCGATATTAACAAGTGCGAGCCATGGGACCTTCCTGGTTAGTTTCTTTCTTTTTTTTTTTCCCCAACTTCACACACACACACACACACACATAGATATATATATATATATATATATATATATATATATTATGTTTTATTTGTTATCTATGCTTTCTCAATTTCTCTTTAATTTATTATTATGAACGATTAAACTTTGAGAAACATGATCATTTAAGAGATGAAGATGATAAAACCTCCCCATTTTTTTCTAATATTTTAGAATATATATTTATATATATATATCACAGAATAATTACACTAATAGAAATTTTTTTTGTTTGTTATTATTATTCTTAATTTAGAAGGAAGAAAAGTTACATGCTTAAGAAAAGTCTTAAACAATACTGTGATTTCACTGTATATTGATGAGGAAATGGATAAGAGTTTCAAACTTAAAGTTGCCAACTAGTCATCCACTTAAATTGTGATGTATTTGTCCCAAATCTTGTTTTTCTACATGTATCTATTGGTAGGAATAGGTTCAAAAATTGTTTTTCTTTTCATAATTTAAGTTATTATTTTTAAATTAACTGATGTGGGATGATTATGCTTAATGTCAGAAACTGCGTGCGTTGGAGGAAGGGAATGGTATTTTTTTTGTCTCCGAGATCGAAAATATGCATCAGGGTTAAGGACGAATCGGGCAACAATGAGCGGGTACTGGAAGGCTACCGGGAAGGACCGTATGGTGTCACGGAATGCTACCGTTGTCGGAATGAGGAAGACACTGGTTTTCTACGAAGGAAGAGCTCCGAAAGGGAAGAAAACCGATTGGGTCATGCATGAGTTTAGGATGGAAAAACCAACCTTTGACATTGTTCCTCAGGCTTTCTCATGCAAGGTTAGTTTTGTTTTCCATAAATTATTTAATAATTTAATAAAAAAAAATTAATTTTATGTTCACCAACATGAAGACCAACACAAGGAAACAAAAGCACAAGAGGCATAGATTGCTATTTATCTTTCTCTTGCAGGGTTAGCTTTTGGTAGTGGTATATACTTTAATTTTTTTTTTACCCTTTTTCTGTTTAGTTATATGTATATATTCATTTTTCTAGACTTCTTTCTCATATATATACACACACATATAAATTAGAAAATAATGACAGCATATTAGATGAATGCAAGTATAATGTTATGCCATATGATAACACAGTAACAAGCTCATTTTAATTATCATTAATTCTCTTAGTTAGAAATGATTTTAACAACATTTTTTATATTTATTTATTTAATACAGGAAGATTGGGTATTATGTAGAGTATTTTACAAGAGTAGAGGAATTTCGTCTAGACCAATTACGAAGGATACATACAACAACTCCGATGTTGATTCCTCGCCGCCACCCTTGTCGGAAACCTACATAACATTTGATCAAAACCCTCTTCATGATGAAGGCTTTGAGCAGGTGCCCTGCTTCTCCAATTACCTTAACCATAACCCTAACCCTAGCCCTAGCCCTAATCTCTCATATGATCCCATGCATGCAAAGATGATAAACTCCATTTTGAACCAACTCACAAAGTTAGATGGCAACTCCAAGAGGGACTTGGTCCCTTCCAATGTGACTCAATTGCCCATTGATAGCTCCTTGTGTGATGTTACTCTACTTCCAATTTGGAACCCTTTTTAATGTATTATTTGTGCTTAATAAGTGATAGCTATATATATATATATATTTGTGTGTGTGTATTTTTATATGTTTAAGTGAAGGGATGAAGAATTTGAATACTTGAATATGATGGGTTTGTTTGGATGATAAGTAGTTTTCAACTTTGCATTGTATGAAATTAATGTTGGATATTCAAATGAGAAAATGATATAAAAAAATCTGTCTTTGCTTTCAATCACTTCCAAAGATTTTGAACCTTCAACTCACATTATATGATTTTATATCCCTTTTATTTTGTCTTTTAATGTTTTTATATTAATGCAATCTTTTCTAGCTCATCAACTTGATTCTCTCTCTCATTTTATATCTAAATAAAAAATAATTAATTCTTTCTATATTTATATAAATTAATTAATGAATATGTTTAATGATTTGAACTCTCAATCTCCTGTTGAAATTTTTATATCCAAAGACAATTAAACAAACACTGAAACTTATATATATATATATATATATATATATATATATATATATATATATTTGTATGTATTAATTATATAATATTTTAGGTTTTAATTTTATAGAAGAAAAATCTCATTCTAGATATCCTAACATCAATGAAATCATAAATAAAGATTAGTTATATTTTTTCATGTTTGGCAGCCCATCTTCCATCAAACAATATATATATAAATATATTAATTATAAATAAATATTATTGAAATCCCACCTGCTGCTTTTATTAACCAATTAAACACATATTCTTGAAAGCAACTCATCACTAACCTCCAACAATAAAAACTATTCATTCACACATGCAAACACACATAAGACTTATATTTAAATTCCAATCCCATTCATTAATCATTTCAAATTGTAACAACACGCTCACTAATATCACATTTTAACTTAAACACATTAATGCACACGTGCATGCATGCATGCATGCATGCAAACCCTAACAATAACCATAATCAACCACAAAATACATAAACATAAACCAAACGCATTACAATACACGCATATGTTTTTGTAATGTATGTATGTATGTATGTATGTATGTATGTATGTATGTATGTATGTATGTATGTGCAATTAACATGCATACAAGAGAGTTAATTTAACTAAGGGAGTATGACTTGAGGTTTGGAAGGATGAGCAATGTGAGCATTAATGGTGGAGAGCATGGTGAGGATGAGAAGGAGAAGAGCTCCGACGAAGGAGGCGGCGATGGCGAAGCCTCCATGAGTGCAAAAGCCGGAGAAATTGTTGCATATAGGGCTCCATCTTGCAGCCATGTTGCCATTCTTGCCAAGCTCTGCCATTGATGATGCTGAAGCAACTGCTCCATCAACTATAACTAATATCACCTACATCCAAAAGCCCAAAGGCCACATATTAATGTTCACACACACACACACACACACACACACACACACACACACACACATACACATATATTGCATGGCCCAAAATAAATGAAACCCTAATTAATCCCTCGTGTCCTTATACCATTTGAGCTGTATATATATATACCTTAACAAAGATGACCATGAGTTTTTATTGTTAATTATTTTAAATTATTTTATAAAAATGCTTTGACATATATGTATCTCTCTCTCTCTCTCTCTCTCTCTCTACAGTGCACGGCCCAAATAAATAAGTGAAACCCTAATTAACCCCTAACCTTATGACATTGGAGAAGTATATATATATATATACTTACACACACACACACACAACCTTATGACATTGGAGAAGTATATAGATATACTTACACACACAAATATAAACCTTAAAAAAGATAACTATGGATTCTTATAGTCAATTATTTATATTATTTCATAAAAATGCTTTAAAAGTTGTATTCTCTCGTGTATCTTTATATATATATATAGTGCATGGCCTAGAAAATGAAACCCTAATTAATCCCTGCTGCTCTTATAACATTTGAGATGTATATACACACAAATATACACCTTAACAAAGATAACCGTATATGGGGTTTTATATTTAATAATTATTCTCTCATGTATCCTTGTAAGGTGTGTGACTGTAAGAATTACATAGTATATATCTATTTAAAATATAAACTTGTTTTATAAATGATACAATATATTAAAACATATTTAAAAAAATATAATTTATATATTTATATATGAACTTTTAAATATTTAGAAATGTATATTCATAGGGCATAAAAGACATTCCGCTTTAAAGATACTTTACTTATTTTTTATCCATTAGAAAATTATAATAGTTTTATTAATTGGCTCATGATATAAGCTAAGTTTTTTAAATATATGAAAAAATTAAGAGAGAATAGGTAATTTTTTTTACATGAGTGCCTCGACCTTCCACTTGGAAAGGGTGGTATAAAAATATATATATTGGACAATAATGTTTTTTATTGAGTAAAAAAATTATAAAATAAAAAGAAAATTAATAGATGAAGAGAAATAAGTTACCAAGTCCAAGAGATGCACTGTGATATCAAATCCCCTTCTTTTGGAGAAAAATCTCACTGAAAGCACTGAGAGATTATACAGACTCGCAATGCCATTTGCTATAACAAAGTATCTGCATCATTTAACATAATTATATATATATATAAAGATAAAAAAATCATTTTGAATCAAAACATTAAAAATTATAATATATGTATTAGAATTTTCTTTTGATTTTATATCTATACAATGGAATAATAATTTTTTATTTCACTATAATAATATTTATACTAAAAGAATTATTCACAAAAAAAACTGAACTAGTGTTGATATCAACCAGAGGCTTTTTTTTTTATTATTTTAATTAATAAATAATTTTATATATAATTCATCTCCACTTTTCTTCAACCACACTTTATAAAACTTTTTTTAAAGGTAAGTGTGCTAATGCCAAAATTATAAAACTTTTTTTAAAGGTAAGTGTGCTAATGCCAAAATTACTAAAATTAATATAATAAAAAAAATTTAATCTAAAGTTTATAAAAACTCACTCTATATAATTATGAAAGACGTCAACATTACTTTGGGAAAAAAAATCAAATTACTTGCAACAATTAATTATGAGAAGTATTGAATGTGAGTTGTTCATCACTTCACAAAACCATAAAATCAGACATGATTATAAAAGATGCATGATTACTTTTTAACTAATTTTTGAAAGAAAAAAATTTAATCACTTGGAACTTTTATAAAATTCAATCATCTCATTAATTATTTTATTTTTATTTTTATTTTTTGAAAAAAATGGTAAGAAAAACAATTGCTTAGTATTTTTTAATATTTATCTATTTTAATTTTTAATAAAACTTAGGCTTTTTTTTAAAATCTTTTTACTTTTAAAATGTTAATTAATATTTGTCATCTTTTTTATGGTAATGATTTTAGGTAATGTGAATCATTATTATTTTATTCACTGTTCTTAATCAACAACCAACGTAGAATTTAAGTCTAAAAAGATAACATATTTTGCTATGTTAACGTTTTAAAATTGTTATATATATATATATATATATAACTTTTAAAATTCAAAGTTAAAAATAAGCGAGCTATCAAATATATAGAAGAAAACAAATTATATTTTTCTATGTTAACATCTGAAAATTGTTTTGATTTATAAAATAAGTTATAAAATCTAAACATAAGTAGAATTTCCAAATATGAACCCCACTGGGATGAATGAAAAAAAAGACAAAATATAAGCACTATATTGAATATTTAAATATATATATATAATATAGCAAAATATATAGAAAAAAAAAGATTATATTTTTGCATTTTAAACTCTCATAAATGGTTATATATTTTTTTTAGCTTTTAAAGCAAGTACAAACCATGTTTCTCCTACGAATAAAAACAAACATTAAAGACAAATTATAAAATTATACTAAATATTTCGAAATATAAAGTCCAAAATAAACAATACAGTAAAATGCAAATAATAATAATAATAATAATAATAATAATAATAATAATAATAATAATAATAATAATAAACCTTACAATTTCTTAGTTTTTAAAATAAGTCATGAAAAACAAACACAATGTAAATTGCTAAATATAATCATGCTATTCGAAGACTAAAATCCGCGATAAAGACAAAAAGATTTTCAAAATATAATGTTCCAAATAAACAATACACTAAAAATATTTTTAAAAATCTTAAACTTACAAAAATATATACTAAAATAATAATAATAATAAAAAAAAATCTTACATGAAGGCAGGAGTGTCTTGAAACTTAGCAGTGAGTGTTTGAGAGATGGAGGTGTTAGCCACAACAGCAACTACAATGCTCTTGCTCTCTTTATTCATTCCCATAACTAATGTTGCCACAATACATGCAATTAAAGCTGATATTCTTATTATCTCCTCTCCCTTTGCCATCCATGCTTTCATATTATTATTATTTTCACTATTATTCTCAGCACCCATGTATATATATATATATAAAGAGAAATATTGAGAGAAAGATGAGGGTGAGGATGATGAGGAGGAGAAGGGCTTTTTAAAGGAGGGATTGAAGATGGTGTAAATTATAATAAGTGATAAGTTTATAAATGTAAATGGAGTTTTGTTCTTTGGTGGACACAACCAACCAACAAGAATTTTAATTTGAGTGACTGAATTTCTAAGAAATCATTTGATCTGGGAGGTGTTGTGTGGTTTTCTTGGGCTGAGGTTGAGAAGAAATTAGAAGGGGAAATAGTAAAATATATATTAAAGCAGGAAAAGTTTTCTTTTATGTTTCCCCGAGCCTACGGCGTGACTGCACCCAATAAATCTGGTGCATTCGTGTCCGCACCATGCGCCTACGAGTTCAGAATTTCTAAGCTAATTTCCGAATCCAAACCCTGAAATTTACACCCCCCCTGCGCCTGCGCGTAAGAGAGCATAACCACTAAAGCAAGGTTAAAGGATAATGAATAGTACTATATATAAAGTGGATGAATTCCTTGTAGCTAGGCAATGTGGTACTAAACCTTTAGTAGGAATGTTTTGAAACAATATGGGCCTAAAGAATATGGGCCCTCTAACAAATTAACCATACAACTTTGAAATAAAGAATTTCTTTAATTTAAATATTACTTTTCAAACAACCCATGGTAATTTAAGTGATTTTGGTAATTTAAATATTACCAAAATTACTTTTCAATCTTTAATTTAAACATTCAAAACATAAGTACCTCGCTATTTGTTTTTGACGATGCATTGCACTCCACTGTGAGCTTCATTAAGAACTTATTATTTTAATATATATTTTTCACATACATGCAATAGCGCAAGTACAGATAAGCAGTGGCGGAACCAGGATTTACTAATAGGGGGGCTAATTCAATATATATATATATATACATCTAAATAAGTATTTATTCGAAATGTAAATAATAAGGTAATAAAATTTTTTATTAAACAACCACACTTTGAATACATAATTGGGAAAAAAAACATACAATAGCTATTTATGCATGCTTGAACTAGAACTGATGCCAGCGTTAGTGCTAGAAATGTGAGGCATGTGGGTCAGACTAAGAGGAGGTAACTGCATCCGCCGAGTTTGCATTTTCTGAAAACGTTGTAGAATCGCTTCATTGTCTATAGTTGCAAAAACCTCCCGCTCAATATAGACAACCAAGCTATCATTCATCCACTCGTCTCCCATTTTATTACGTAAGTCAGTTTTCACAATATTCATCGCTGAAAACACCCTCTCAACACTAGTCATGCCATGGCTGGTAAAAACCAATGCCAACTCGATAAAGGCGATAAATTAGTGGAAAAAAATAATATGTTTACTGTCTCAACCATCTTCCTAGCAAAAACCTCCTAAGTCCCCAACATTTATAAAATCTGGATCATGCCGCACATCATAAATAAAAGTAGCAAGTTGATCCTCAAGCATCATGCGTTCGATCATTGTGAAATCTTCGGGATAAAGTTACGCAAGGCGAAGTAGCTTATGGATGTTGAATTTGGAGAATGAGTCCCTTGGATCAAGGCATGACAGAAGAAGAAGTAACTCTGTGCTAGTTTCTGGGAAGCGGTTTTGCATTTCTTGTGCAATCAAATCAATGACCTAACATTGCCACAATAATAAAATTACAAATATTTCTAAGAAATTAAATTAATGAGATTTACAAATGAATATAAAGAATACTAACCTCGCAGAAAATTTCAACGCGGTAATGGTGAAAATGAGTAATGACTTGCCCTTCCCGTCTAGAACGACCACGGATTCGCATATGATCCTCCATATTAGGCACCGGGATAGAGTTTCCTTCACAAAAAGATCTAACTTGCTCCAAAAATGCCTCCCATCCTGTCTCCCTTAAGTCTTGAAGCTGAACCTTCTGACTTCAATCAAACGCATTAGCTTGAACAATATTTTTGATCATTTTTGTTGTAAGGCAAGTGATAACTCATTTGTTATTCCCAACAAACGCCTCATCAAATACATCACAAACACAAATTGATAATTCTCCATTTTTTCAATCAAACTTGCCGCTATGCCTCTATTGTCATTAGAAGCACCATCATCATGCACATTTTGAAGGACATTTAACACTGAAGTCCACATTGAGATTAGCCGGAGAATGGTAGTGTAATGCGATCCCCAACGAGTATCACCCGGTCTTGCTAAACTGGATTCTTGATTTTGTCCTCTGCCACTGGCTATCTCTACCTTCTCTAATTGCTCAACCAACCTGTCATGGTGATGTTGCGAAGTTGGTCTTTCCTTTTTACAAGATGCCCCCTCGCGTTAACAATCATAGTAACATATTGGAAAAAAATCACTCACAATTCGATTGTCTTTAGCTACGACAACAATCACTAATTGGGTCGATGAGCAAAACAATGGATATACCTTGCATATGGATTTTCTTTTAGGACAAGTGCCTTCAAACCGTTGAATTCTCCTCGCATATTTGAAGCCCCATCATATCCTTGTCCCCTCAGTCTTGAAAGAGATAACCTATGTTTAGCAAATAAACAATCAATGGCATTCTTCAGTGAAATAGCTGATGTATCTGGCACATGAACCATAGCAAGAAACCTCTCTATCACATACCCATTCTTACTCACATAGCGCAAAAACAACTCCCATTTGCTCCTTTACTGACACATCCCGGGCTTCATCAATCATAAGAGAAAAATACTTATCTCCTATATCATCAACAATAGTACATGTAATCTACATTGCACAAGCATTTGCTAACTCCTTCGAATTTTTCGTGAAGTCATTTGATTATTCTTTGGAGCATTTTTGATTAACCACCCTAAAAAAACCTTTTTCATTCCATGAGCTATACCACTCGAGTAGCTCAAGGAAATTACCCTTGTTCAAGGAGCTCAAGGACTCATCATGTCCACGGAAAGGCAAACCTTGCTTCAATAGAAAATGCGTCACATCTAAAAGCAGTATGTTAAGCGAGTACGATATTCAACCTCCATCTCTTGTGAATGTGTAGCCAATTGGTGTGACACGCTATGCCTTTGATTTTTGAAAAACTACGAAATTGTACTCTTGCGTCATTATGCACACTGTTCACAACACCAACATGCTCTACAAATTTTTCTAATGCTTTTTTCCAATTATTGAACCCTTTTTTAGTAAATGCATCTTCTCTTATTCGATTTCCCCTACTAGGTGTGAAAAGGTAACACCAAAAACAATATGCTGAATCTTTTGTCACACTGTACTCCAACCATGGATATTGTTTAAACCATGCATCCTGAAAACTCCTCCTTTGTTTGCCGTACTCCTTTTGTGGAAAACTATGGCCAGTTGGTTGACAGGGGCCTCTAGTTAAATATTCCCTTCGTACTTGATCTCTAATCCCGATATCAAAGTCTTCAATCGGCTTTCGTAGTCCTGGATCACTAATGATGTCATTTGAATTGAAATTCACATCGGTGTTTTTCTCACTTGATCCAGAGCTCGGTGGTGCTTTCGGACAATTGGATGACTCTTCACTCCGTGGTCGTTTAATTAAAAATTTATCCATGTCCAATTGGCTATGAAAGTGTATAATGCTATCCATTATCCAAAGATCAAAATAAACATGTATAAATACAATTGATAAGAAAATAGTAACTAAATATTCAAAGGCAATAATATTTGTAATTCATTTCAAAGCATAGAGTGCAATCCAACAATTGATAATTAATTTAAATTAAACAAACAATGAAATTTAATAAATAAGAAATAGAGTGCAGTCCAACAAAATTTATTTCTCCCCTGGATGATCATCTAGTACAACAACTTAAGTAGTGTTTTCTTCCAATACTTATCTAGATATGGTTATATGTTGATGTTGTTCTTATTCAAAGCAAAACACTTGACTATCTCTAAGGAAAATTTGGACAATAACATAAGTTTCTATATCAGCCTCAAGGAAATATGGCTATAAGGCTATTCACAATTGCATTAAACATTAAAACCCAATAAATTAATCATGAAGGTCAATAAGCAAAATATTAATAATCAGGGAATAAATGATGTGTTACATACACAAATAAGCAAGTGTTGGATCAAATAAAACCAAGTTCATTCTGAGAAGAAAATTATGTGTTCATGTAAATTATCCAATGAGTGATTACTAAGAGTGCATGTTATAGATTTGATAGATTCATGTAAATTATCTAATGAGTGATTACTAAATGAGAAATAAACACATTCCTTATTTCCTAGCATATTCTATTAGATAATGTCATGGGGGTATGGAATGCTAGTTCTCATACCACCTATTGTGGATCATGATTCATGACCAGAGCCATCAAATCAAATCATTTAATCAATTCAATTTAATCAATTAAAAGACTTATTATGAAGAATGAACACCACAAATCCTTGTTTCATTAATTGCCTATCAAATCAGATCATTAATTACATGAGGATACCTTGTAAAGTTGAAGACTATGACCATCGGATAATACAAGCCAATGTCAATAATCAAATGAAAATCTGAAAATCGGATATTATCAAATGAAAATGTCTCAATTCAATTGATGGTTATTATCAAATATCAATAATCAATCCATGGTCTTTATAGCTCATTCTCATAGTTTGAAAATCTGAAAATTTATGTTTCTTTTTCAGTTTTTTACATTGAAGTGATTAGAATCACAGATGTTGTTGCAAACTTGCAATATAAGTTGCCAAGTTGGAGAATATAAAATTATGGTGTTCTTAAGTGCTTTGTTAATATATTCAACTCAAGTAACTATCATTATCAATGATCAATCATTTAATCATTCACATTAATCAATAATCATGTATCTTAATTTGGTGATTTTTTTATAGCATCTCCATAGACAAGTCCATGGAACAAATACTTACAAGTTACAAAAAAATGACTCTCAAGTAAATAAGCTCATACAAATCTTAAGTAAAAGAACAAATACTTACAAGTTACAAAAATGGCTCTCAAGTTTCAAACTCAATCCCCAAAGAGTCAAAGCCAAATTCTTTGAATATGAGATTTTTACGACAACGTAACAACTTTGCTTCATGACTACGATGAATGATGAACAAAAAAAATTTAAAAAAATAAATTACACACACTAACACATAATGCTTACATAGTTACACTTTGGAGTTTGAACTTTGGAGAAACACCAAGAATCAAGGATTCAAGGCTCAAAGAGAAGGAGTCAAGACTTAAGAGTCAAGATCTTGTTTGTTGAGGATACAATGGGACAGACAACTACCAAGAGAACTAGAGAGGAATTTTTTTGATCTAGGGATTTATCGATGAGTAAGAACAGCAGGGCTGATTTTTGAGCCGTTGAGGGCAACCAATGAAATATTTGGGTATTGGATTCGGATCTTAATTTAAATCCGATAACCTGATAACAAAATTCAATGAGAATGAGAGGATTCGGATTTATCACATGTGTTACTTGTGTTTCTTATCGGATCCTAAGTTAAACACCCAGGTCCCAACTCCCAAGCCAAGCCAATGAAACCATGACACCACATATTCTCAAGAGAAGATTGACCCCATGTAACCATTTATCTCTCTTTGGCTTTGGCATTTTTATTCTCTATAGTTTGACTATTTGACTAGCTTCTTCTTCTTGTCCAGAGCTCCACCTGAGCACCTCCTCACTCAGTTACTTTTCAAGTCTTCATTCTCCATGATCCATTCCTTTTAGATTCCAGTAGATGGCTGTCCGGCGACTCCTACAATCCGGCATCATCGCGTCAAGAAGTGTAGATTATTTATGCAGTGGTCCATTGGAGTGGAGTTTCTTCCCGGATGGGGAGGCTTCCTTCTCCGGCAACCTCCGGTGAGGCTAGCTTAACAGCGACTTTTCCGGCGCCAAGGGGGGGCTGAAGCCCCCGCTCGCCCCCCCTTGGTTCCGCCACTGCAGATAAGTCATTCAAAAGTTTCAATAACACTAAAAGTTCAACTTGGTTTCCATTTACATCAAGTGCATCATATTAAATAGTGTACTAGTTCACTTTTTAATGCATAGACAACATACATAAATACGTGTGTGTATATCTATACAAGTAACTTTAACATGCATAGTTTTTTTTTCTGCTATATATAACTGAAGTGTCATCTACCATCGCTGCAATAAGTAATCTGTAATGAACCCCTTTAGGGGCCGGTCTTTTGGTGACATGCTTTCCTCACCACTTGTGTGCACACAAGAATTTTATCTCATAGCTGACGTGGGACTAAAGGAGTTCATTACATAATCTTAGTAAAGTATTTATTTGACTCTCATATAAAAAATTAAATGTTCGATTCCCTTCTAATATATAGTTAAAATATAATAGAGTGTGTATTAATTTATCCATATTATGAAAAAAATAATTAATTAATTAAAGTATCATCTAAAAAATAGATCATGTCTACGTATACTTGAGTTAAACATGCCATATTAATTAATTATGGTACTTTACAGTTAAGAAATGCAGACATAAAAAATCCATAAATAGCTTCTTTTTCATATTCGCTTAGTTTCTACTTGCTCCACCATCAGTACTTCACTACAAAGATAGCACACTCAACAGGTTCATACTTAACGAAAATAAAGAATTTTTTGTCTCCCAGCTCAGGGAAAAATATCAGCAGTATATATATATATATATATATATATATATATATGGAACATATTTGAATGGTTATGTGCCATGAAAAATATAGATGAATTGAAGATCCCAAGATGAATGCAAGATGTTTTTCATAAGAAGTTAAAAAGGAGAGTTATATATCCTAACTGAAGCAAAACTTGAAGTAAGATCACCAACATCCCCCAAATAACTCATGGCCTGTATTCCACCGGTGAATTCCATATCTGCAACTGCAAGCATTAATCCACACAAATTAAAGATGCAAATTTAATCCCATTTTAAATATCTGACAGTAAATCCAGTATTTTCCATCTCAAGTTTTCCAGATTTCTGTTCTCCTGAAATGAATAACATACAAGCTTATCTTCAAAATTGATGCTGCAAGTAAATTAAAGCTCATGATTTCCCATCTCATTTACATTTAACAAGTAAACTTCTTTTTATCCAATGATATATCTGTTGAAGTGCTTGAAGACTGCTGAACAAAATCTGCAGAAGTTTGAAGTTGGCGGGATGTTGATGTTGATTGAAGACGTGGTGAACTCGAGCTGTCCGTTGGCTGCAGCTGAGGATGGCATGAAGCATGGAGGAAGGTATGGAAGCTAGATCTCGGATTTGAGAGCAAGCATGGAGAGCATGGTGTTTTGTTCTCTTTATCACTACTATACTTTATTATTAATGTATTCTCAGTATGGTAGTGGGGTTAATGCTTAGTATATCTCTATGTTTTAGTGCTAGCAATTGGGTGTGCTTTTAAATATTAGCCTGGGACAATAGGAGTAACGTGAGTGTGTTTGGCCAATGAAAGCATGACTTGCAACCCTCTTTTGTCCGATTACTTTTTGACTAGCTTATATATACAAAGAAGAAGCCAGAGAGCTCTGGTTGGTTGATTGCAAATTTTTGAAAAGTCTTTTTTGCTTTTGAGAACCTGTAAGCCTTTTTTTTTCATAGGCATTTCATCAAACACTGAACTAAAAGCTTGTGTTTGTTGATCATCTTCTTCATCTTCTTCTCTAACAATCTGGTATAAGAGCTCGGAGCTCAGGTTATGGTAGAAAACAACAATCTAGTTATCCTCTCTCAATCCTCTATGTTGATATTCAAAGGGCAAGACTACGGGAGGTGGAGTCTCCGCATGAAGACGGTGTTCCAGTCGCCGGAAGTGTGGGAGCTTGTAGAGAAAGGTGTAGTCGAGACCAAAGATGAAGCAGTTGACAGAGAGAACAGGAAGAGAGATGCCAAGGCATTGAGCATCATCCAGCAAGCTGTGGAAAAGCCGATCTTAGTTCGCATAGCAGAGGCAGAGTCAGCCCACGCAGCTTGGCAAAGGATTCAAAAATAGTACCAAGGAACCACCAAGGTGGCATCGGTGAGGAAGCAATCTCTCATTCAAAACTTCGAAGTTCTCCAGATGGAAGACAGTGAAAGTATGCAGGATTACTGCTCAAGAGTAGTGTTCATAGTGAACCAAATCCGTGGGCTTAGGTATAAGCTCAGTGAAGAAGAAGTGGTGGCCAAAGTGCTCAGAAGTTTGCATCCAAAGTTTGATTTTGTTGCAGTGGCAATTGAGAAGTCAAAGGACATTACGAAGCTCACACAGGATGAGTTGAGTGGGTTTCTTCAAGCTCATGAAATTCATGTGAATCGGGCAAGTGTAAAGCTGGGAGAAAAGGCTTTACATATGAAGGGTAATGCCACTGGTTCTCATTACAACAAAGATATGAGTTTAAGTTTTGGAAGCTTGCTGGGCGATAGTAGAGGTCGAGGGAGACACCCAGCTCGTGGTAGAGGAGGTAGAGGAAGAGGCTATGAAACAGAAGCAATGTATAGTGTTTTCACTGTAAGAAGTTCGGGCATGTGAAGGCAGATTGTTGGGTAAGAGAAAAGCAACAAGTGAAGGGAGTTAATCTAGTTGCTAAGAAAAAAGATACCAACAATGTGTTCATGGCCAGTAGTTCTCACGAAGATGTTCAATCATCCATCTGGCTCATTGATAGCGGATGCTCAAACCATATGACTAGAGACAAAAGACTCTTTAGTTTCTTGGATGAATCTCATAAGGAGAGTGTGAGATTGGGGGATGATAAGGAGATGGTAGTTCATGGTGTGAGTACTGTGGGCATCTACACTCAAGCAGGAGAGTTAAAGCAGCTACAAAAGGTCCAATATATTCCAAGTTTGGCACATAACCTCTTGAGTGTTGGACAGTTACTAACAAGAGGCTATTTTGTTGTGTTTAATCATGATAAAATGTGTTATAAGTGTCAATCAAAGCCAAAATCATGTCATTACTGTTCAGAGGACAAGAAACAATATGTTTCCTATTGATATCTCAAACATTGGAAGGATGA
Source organism: Dioscorea cayenensis subsp. rotundata (assembly GCF_009730915.1). Classification (NCBI taxonomy): domain Eukaryota; kingdom Viridiplantae; phylum Streptophyta; class Magnoliopsida; order Dioscoreales; family Dioscoreaceae; genus Dioscorea; species Dioscorea cayenensis. The sequence continues at coordinate 20,855,569 of NC_052478.1, forward strand.
ATGTGGCAGTATCGGGCCAAAGTTTTGAGTGAATCATGGCACCTCAGACTCGGGCATCTCAATTATAGAAGTTTGCAATTCAAGGCTCATAAGAGAATGCCTATTTCCTTACCAAATTTGAAGCAAGACAGTCAATGTGAGGAGTGTGCTGTGACAAAACAAACAAGAACAAGTTTCTCATCAGGAGTATCTCAAAAAGCTACCTCAATTCTTCAATTGGTGCACATGGACTTGTGCGGTCCTATGAGTGAAGACTCTTTGGGTGCAAACAAATATTTTTATTTGATTGTTGATGATTTTAGCAGGTGGTGTTGGGCGTATCTCTTGAAGAATAAGTCGGAGGCTTACAAGTATTTCCAAATTTTCCATGCAATGGTAGAGAGGCAAACTGGAAGGAAGCTTAAGGTGGTGAGGAGTGATCGTGGTGGTGAGTTCTAAAGATACTTACACACCACAGCAAAATGGTGTAGTGGAGCGCAAGAATCAAACTGTGGTAGAGATAGCTAGAGCTCTACTAAAAAAGTGGTAACCTTCCAACAAGATTCTGGCGAGATGCAGTCTCAACTGTAGTGTACCTAATCACCAGATCTCCCACGCAAGCATTGCATAATAAAACCCCGTTCGAAGCTTGGCATGGTGTCAAACCAGTGGTGAGTCTTTTTAAAGTGTTTGGGTGTATTGTATTTGCTTTAATTCCTTCACAAAAGCTTCACAAACTTGATGAGAAATCAGAAAGGTGTGTGTTCACTGGATACTCTTCAGAGTCCAAAGCATACATATTGTTTAATCCAGTTATAGGCAAGATGATAATCAGTAGAAATACTGTGTTTCATAGTCTCGATGGTGCTGGGAAGCAACTCAATCAATTATACCAGCAATTGAGATTGAAGAAGACAAAAAGGAGCTTGCAATCTTTCCACAAAATTCTCCAAACTCTATTAGGTCAACTGATGGTGGAATAGTGGATGAGAGGCATCCGAGACACAGTGATACTAGTGAAGCTTAAAGAACTCGAGTGGTTCCTACTGATGGGTCTCCTCCCGGAAAAACTAAATTACTGACAGATGTGTACAATTCTTGCACATTTGCAATGCATGTAGCTGATCCGATTGAGTACATGGAAGCTGTGAAGAGTAAGAGTGGCAAGAAGCTATGAATGCTGAGATTGACTCAATATCAAGTAACAATACATGAAAGCTATGTGAGTTACCTATAGGGAAGAAGACAATGGGTCTTAAATGGATTTTTAAGACTAAATTCAATACTGAAGGGTAGGTATAGAAGTATAAAGCTAGAGTGGTGGCCAAGGGTTATTCACAAACACATGGGATCGATTATGATGAGGTTTTCTCACTAGTAGCTCGCATTGAAACAGTGAGGTTGGTTCTGACATTAGCAGCACGTGCAGGATGGCAGATGTTTCATTTTAATGTGAAATCGGCTTTTCTGAATGGAGAAATACAAGAGGAAGTCTATGTCACCCAACAAGAAGGCTATGAGAAGAGATGTGAAGAGCATTTGGTTTGTAAATTGAAGAAGACCCTCTATGGACTGAAACAGGCCCCTAGAGCATGGTATTCCAAAATTGATTAACATTTCAAGGAGTTTGGTTTCAGTAAAAGTGAAAGTAAGCATACATTATACAGAAAGGAGGGAAAGAATGTAGAATTGCTGCTTATCAGTCTGTATGTTGATGACATTATATATACAAGCTCTTCATCAACCTTGTTAGAACAGTTCACGCAAGACATGGTGAACACCTTCAATATGTCTGACTTGGGGATGATGAGTTACTTTTTGGGGTTAGAGATGAAGCAAAATTCAGAAGGAATTTTCATAACACAAAGGAAGTGCATAGATGATTTATTGGCTCATATGAATATGAAACATTGCAAGCCCTTGAGTACACCATTGGCAGTGAATGAGAAATTGGAAGATGGTGAAACTGATAAGTTTACAGACCCAGGTATTTATAGGAGTTTAATTGGGAAACTAATCTATGTTACACATACTCGCCCAGACATTAGCTTCTCAGTTAATTACCTGTCAAGATTCATGAATCAGCCAAGCAAAATTTAGTTCAGTGTTGAAAAGCGAGTTGTGAGATATCTCGCAAGAACCAAAGATCTGGGTCTGTGGTATTCACGAGGAGATAAAGGAGAATTAGAGGCCTTCTCTGATAGTGATTGGGGTGGATCTAAGGCCAATCGCAAGAGTACAACTGGAGTGCTTTCAGATTAGGTTCAAGTCTAATCTCTTGGGGATCTAGGAAGTAAGAGATTGTGGCGCTCTCCATAACCAAGGCAAAATACATTGCCTCCACTGTAGCTGCATGCCAGATTATTTAGTTAAGAAGAGTGTTACAAGATTGTGGAAGAATTTGTTTAAATCTAACTAAACTTTGGGTTGATATGGTTGTAGCTAATAATCCTGCTCATCATGGAAGGACTAAACACATAGATGTGAGATTGAACTTCATCCGTGGATTGGTTACAAAAGGTGTGATTTCATTACATCACTGCAGCATAGATGATCAGCTCATGGACATCTTCACCAAATCACTGTCCACTGAGAAGCACACGTTACTCAAAAGTCTTCTTTGATTGAGCTCGTCTCAATCAAGGGAGGATGTTGATGTTGATTGAAGATGTGGTGAACTCGAGCTGTCCGTTGGCAGCAGTTGAGAATGGTGTGAAGCATGGAGGAGGGTATGGAAGCTAGATCTTGGAATTGAGAGCAAGCATGGAGAGCATGGTGTTTTGTTCTCTTTATCACTACTATACTTTATTATATTAATGTATTCTCAGTATGGTAGTGGGGTTAATGCTTAGCATATCTCTATGTGTTAGTGCTAGCCAATGGGTGTGCTTTTAAATATTAGTCTGGGCCAATAGGAGTAATGTGAGTGTGTTTGGTCAATGAGAGCATGACTTGCAACTCTCTTTTATCTGGTTACTTTTTAACTAGTTTATATATATAAAGAAGAAGCCAGAGAGTTTTGGTTGGTTGATTGCAAATCTTTGAAAAGTCTTCTTTACTTTTGAGAACCTGTAAGACTTTCCTCTTCCTAGGCATTTCATCAAACACTAAACTAAAAACCAGTGTTTGTTGATCATCTTCTTTATCTTCTTCTCTAACAAGCATTAGAGTTATGTCACAGTTTGACTGGAATCAAACCAACAATTACTTAAATTAGTGAAAGTTGTGAGTCAGGTAATTGGCTGCTTAATCTCCGATTACTATATGTAATGCAATTGATATGTAATGGAGTTATGCCATCCTATTAGACTTTGTTTGAGAGCTTGTGTTGGTATTAAGTGTGAGAACATTGTATTAATTGAGTAGTGTGTTGATTGATTGAAGATCCTGAGTGTTATTGATGTAAAATCTTCCTTTCTGAATGGTTTTCTTAAAGAAGATGTTTATGTAACATAGCCAAGGGGATTTGAAATTCCAGGCAAAGAGAACATGGTATATAGACTAATCACGGCTCTATATAGTCTAAAACAAGCTCCTAGAGCTTGGTATGGAAGACTAGATGCTTGGCTGAAATCACAAGGTTTTCAAAGAAGTCAGATGGAACAAACTCAATACAAAAAGGTTGAAGAAAATGGAGATATGTTGTTGGTATGTGTATATGTTGTTTATGTAGCATAGCCAAGGGGATTTGAAATTCTAGGCAAAGAGAACATGGTATATAGACTAATCACGGCTCTATATGGTCTAAAACAAGCTCCTAGAGCTTGGTATGGAAGACTAGATGCTTGGCTGAAATCACAAGGTTTTCAATGAAGTCAGATGGAACAAACTCAATACAAAAGGTTGAAGAAAATGGAGATATGTTGTTGGTATGTGTATATGTGGATGGTCTTATATATATGAGTTCTTCATTAAGCGTTTCTACTTTCCTTATCTATTTCTTTGATTTGTAATGAATGTATGGGTTTTAAGTGGGTGTGTAAGTGACTGTGAAGAGAGTTGAGAAGATTGATTGTGCTTTTACTGTATGTTTCTTCTCTAGTTGTGTTTTCCTGGGTTCTTTGTATCATATTGATACCTGAACTTCCTAGCTCTTCATTTGCTGGAAAACTACACAGTGCTTAACTAGTCAATATTGAAGCGTGTGAGAGTTTGTAGTATTCTCGAGAGAGGAATGACTCTGATGTATGAATGTTCAAGTAGTTTTGAAGCTTCAAGAAATTTCTGATAATTTAATTTGGTCTTGATTTTTTAACATTTGGTATCAGCAATAATAGTGGTTGATATCCTCTCAAAACTCTCTGCAATTCATACTCCATTTTCTTCCTCTGTTCTTTCTAATATACACCAAAAGAGATAGAAAAAGCAAGGAGTTAGCATGGCTCGAGCAGTGGTGCTGCAAATATATCTCATCCCTCAGTTCCTATATTTGACAGAGAAGGTTATGACCACTGTGGCATCATGATGAAGACACTTTTTTGCTCTCATGATTTGTGGGAAATAGTTGATGAAGGTTTCTCTGAAGAGGGTGATGAATCAAAGGTTAAAGAGAATAAAAAAAGGGATGTAAGTGCTTTGTTCTTAATTCAGCAAGCATTACATATACCTTTGTTCTCATGTATAACAGCAGCAAAGACAGCTGAAAAGTCTTGGAGAACACTCAAGGCTTACTTTCAAGGAAGTCCAAAGATAATGGCAGTGAAGATTCAAACATTGAGACAAGATTTTGAGAATTTGCATAGAAGAGAGAATGATGGAGTGCAAGCATATGTATCCAGAGTAAATGATATATTCAATCAAATGAGGAGTCTTGGAGATGAGATGCCAAAGCCCATGGTTGTTGGAAAGGTCCTCATAAGTTAGGACCAAGGTATAGCTTCATTGCTGTTATAAGTGAAGCCAAGGACCTTACAAAGCTTACTATGGATAAGCTAGCTGGTTCACCTCATGCTAATGAGTCTCTCATGCTTAGTCAGAATGACAAGTCTACTAAAAAGGCTTTTGCAATAAAATTAGAAAGTTCATGTATGAAGAAAGATGGAAAACTTCTAGTTTGATAAGACACTTCATTTGTTTGAGGCAGAGGAAGAGGTGTATGGAGAGGCAGAGGCTATAATAGAGCAAGTGGGAGGAACTAAGGTCAAAGACAAGGTCATGGTGAAGTTAAATTTTCTAAAAGCCATATATATGTTTTAATTGCATAAAATATGGCCACTACAAATTAGAATGTTGGTTTAAAGAAAAGACAACAAATATAGCAGAAGAACAGGAGACATCCGACTTATTCATGTCTAAACATGAAGAAGCTCAAGTGGAAGTAAATGATATGTGGTTGATCGATACTGGATGTTCCAATCACATGGCAGGCTAAAGAAGTTTGTTCAAGGAGCTAGATGAAAGCCAGAAACATTCAGTGAAGCTGGGAGAAAATAAAGAGATCAGAGTTAAAGGGAGAGGAACTGTGGCTCTTGAAACTTTGGAGGGGAGGTAAAACTATTCCATGATGTCCAATTTGTTCCTAATCTTGCTCATAATCTTTTGAGTGTAGGTCAACTATTGAGCTATTGAGCAGTGGCTACTCAGTTAAATTTGATGATACTGCATGCTTAATTGTTGATAAGAAGATAAGGAAGCAAGTTGTTTCAGTCTCAAAGACAATGGACAATATGTTTACATTGAACATATCTGGTGTGAAGAGCTATAGTCTCACTATAACAAGTGAGAATTAAACAAAATTATGGCATGATAGGTTTGCTCATCTCAATGTCCAGAGCCTGAGTCTGTTAAGAAGCAAAACATGGTGCATAGGCTGTCAAGTATACATCAGATGGAAGTGTGTAAAGCTTGCACTAGGGAAGCAAGCAGTGAAGTCTTTTCCAATTGAAGGTGCTTGGAGAGCTACTAAACATCTTGAGTTAGTGCGCACTGATTTAGTAGGGGCTATGCAAATTGAATCCTTTGAAGGAAACAAGTACTTTATACTTTTCACAGATGATTTCAACTGAATGAGCTGGGTCTTCTTTATTCAACTTAAATCACAAGCTCTTGAATGTTCTAAAAATTTAAGGTGCAGGAAAAGACTCAATCTGATTGTATCTTGAAAATTCTTTGATCAGATAGAAGAGGAGAATTTTTATCAAGAAAGTTCAATGAATTCTATGAAGCAAATGGAATTAGAAGGGACCATACACACCTCAGCAGAATGGGGTGGTTGACACACCCTTCTGTGTGTACCGCAAGTGCACAGGTGTCTAAGTAATAAAGTACCCAAGGGGTGGGTAGTCAAATCCATAGGGATTAGAATCTAGAAACAAGTAGTGTTGCTAGTTAGTTAAGGAGATAATCAATTGGTGATTATATTTAAGGTGTTAATGAAATATAAGAGTAAGAAAATAAGCTAAAGGTGAAGAGAAGGAAACAATCAATGATAAAGCGGGGTAATTGAACAGTGCTCCCCTAGGACTATTGTTTCAAGTACAAGACTAATATTATGCTTCTCTAATTAAGTTTCAAAGAGTCGTGGAAATCCAAAAGCACACAGTCCCAAATCTAAGGTTAACTGTGACTAATCCTCTACGTATGCCCAGGCGGAAAGGAATACTTTGAACACCTCACAATGTGTGGGATTGCTTGGGATTCTAGGAACTCCAAGTGATAAATCCTATTCACAAATCTAGATCTAACCCTTTGGTTTAGGAGAAAGTCCCCTAATCACAACTAAGCCCCAGCGGAAGGGATCTCTCAACACTTCACTCTATTGTGGCTGCACAATTAAGCCCCAGTGAAGGAGATATCTTAACACTCACTCTGTTTGTGATTGCAAAGAACTTATGGAATGTGGAGGTAGGATAAATCACATCGAAAGGGAAAAGGGACGCTCCACTGCCTCTCGACTCACCCTCTCAACCCTCATCAATCTTGCTAAGTCTAATCTTAATGAAGCTGTCACTCATTCAAAAGGATCCCTAGATGAATTCTCAACCCTAGTGTCACTCTAAGGGAAAATCAAACCATAAGCATACAAGATTGAAACTCAATTGAAAACTCAATTAAAAGAAATATAGTAAGAGTCAATGAAACAAAATCATCCTAGGGTTTACAAGGTCAAGTACCCACTAGGGGATTAGCTCTCCATAGAGCAATACATAATCAAAGAATAAATCAAAGATGAAAGAAAACTATTCATAAAAATAACCCCCTTATTGTTCGGGATAATGGTCTCCAAGAGCCGCTTCTCCTTCTCCAAGGACTCCTCCGTCAAGCCTAGGGCACACCTCGCCGAAACAATACCATCGAAAGCTCCCCCAATAACTCTCCTTCGAAGGGAAATCGATGTCGAACTCGGTAGAAATGCTCTAAAACCTGGCGAAAACCTTCTCCAAACCCTAGCCGCGCTCTCCCCAAAAGATAAGGAAAAAAACTCAAAAATAACTCTTTGAGGCGGTATTAATAATGCTGAAATCGGGATTTCACACACTCATGTGGATTTTCCACAAGGGTGTGTGGATTCTCAGGTTTTCTGAATTTCGAGGTTTGTGAAGAATAACTACTACAGTACTCACGAATAGTGCTTTCCTACAGTAATTGCTACAGTGATATGAATTCCTTTTTCCCTTGAGGCCACACGGTTGGGCATACACCAGTGCGGTAGGTCATGTCAAATGATGCTCCTAAAAACTCTGCATAAGCTAGAACACGAGTTTGTGACTACCTTTGTACCCTTCCAATTTGTAGATACACTTGCACATTCTTGAAAGTTGGCACACACCCTCATGTGTTTGATTACGGCTCAGGTCTTGACACTTGTTCCATGCAAGATCATCCTCAAAAACTGCGTTTATGACCTATATTCACTTCCTCTTTTCTTATACTGCCTCCACAACCTTGAATGCACAAAAGATCACAAAAACACATGAATGAGCCATAAAACCTGATAAAAGCAATGCTCATTATAAGTAAAATATGCATAATAATATGCAAACGCAGGCACTTATCAGTGGTAGAGAGGACGAATAGATTTGTAATTAAGACGACAAGAAGCATGTTGAAAGGCAAAGGTTTGCCTAACATCTTCTAGGCAGAAACTGTATCTACAGATGTGTATCTTCTCAATTTGTCACCTACCAAAGCATTGAAGAACAAGACACAATTTTAGGCATGGATTGGGTTTAAGCCATCAGTAAAACATTTGAGGATGTTTGGATCAATTGCACATACTCTAATTCATGCTCAAGGATTAGATAAGTTTGATGCAAAATCTGAATGTTGTGTATTAGTTGGATACAACAGTGAATACAAGGTATACAAGCTTTGTAATCCATTTTCAAAGAAAATAATTCTTAGTAGAAATGTGGTCTTTGATGAAAGAGCAAGCTAGGATTAGACAAAAACAAAGTGACTTATATTCCAGTTTCATTAAATGATGTGCAAGAAAGTCCAAGTGAAGATAACTCAATCAATTCAATTCAAGATTCTAAAAATTCTTCTCCAAACACACCAATCAGAGTTGACATTGTTGAAGAATTAATAAGATGAACTCTTAACACTGCACCAACATAAGAAGAATATTTATCAAGTGAATTACTAATTAAGAAAGTAAGATCTTTGAGAAGTATGTATGAAACATGCTCCTTTTCTTTACATGTTGCAGACCCCACAAGCTATGAAGAAGCTGCACAAGTTAAAAATATGGCAACAACCAATGAATTAAGAAATTACGGCAATTGAGAAAAATAATACATGGCAATTAACTTCACTACCAGAAGGAAATAAAATAGTGGGAGTGAAGTGGATATACAAGACCAAATTCAATTCAAATGGCAGTACCATGAAGCACAAGGCACGGTCGGTAGCTAAGGGGTATTCTCAAGTATATGGTGAGGATTATGATGAGTCATTCTCACCTGAAGCACATCTGGAGATAGTGAGATTATTTGTAGTGTTTGTAGTTCATCGCCAATGGCAAATATTTCAACTAGATGTGAAATCAACTTTTCTAAATAGTGCCTTGAAGGAAGAAGTATTTGTAATTTAGCTGGAGGGGTTCTTAGATGTGGGAAATAAAGAGAAGGTATATAAACTTCACAAAGCTCTGGATGGTCTAAAACAAGCTCCTAGAGCCTGGTATGAATGAATATACTCATACTTCATTGAACATGGATTTGAAAGAAGTTCAAATGAGCATACTATGTATATTAAGAAGTAAGAATAATTGGATATGCTATTGGTGTGCCTGTATATTGATGATATATTATACATGGGCTCATCTCAAACACTCATCACTAGAGAATAAATGAAAAGAACTTTGAAATGACATATCTAGGAACATTGCAATGCTTTATAGAAGTGGAGTTCAAGCAAACCAAACATGGCATCTTCATATCATAGTAGAAATATGCAATGAAGTTGATCAAAAAGTTTAATATGCAAGGTTGTATACAAAGAAGTTGATAAAAAAAAGTTTAATATTCAAGGTTGTAAAGTGGTTTCAACTCCAACCAATTCAAATGAGAAAATTCATGAAAATGATGGATCAGGTAATGTAGACATCAAAAGATTTAGAAGCTTAGTTGGAGGCCTCTTATATCTTTGTCATACTCGTCTAGATATTCAGTATTTAGTTGGCTTGGTATCTAATAGGAACGCAAGTGTACATGCCGATCGCATAATAAATGTGCGTAAATACAGAGTGTCGTTCCACAGGTAAGAAAGTGAGTCCTAGTAATAACTCTAGATCTAAAAAATAGCATCGATAGTGAAGTGTTTATGTGTGAACAAGAGCAAAAAAAAAGCAAGAAAATACGAGAAACAATAGGAGACAAATCAAGGAAGAAAGCGATGTCTGGGCATAGCATCCCTCTAGAGTTATTAAGTACAAGACAATGGTCGTCTAAACATGCAATCCTATTTAAACCGAGAGGTTTTCATAATTATACTAAACCCTGATTTCTCAGGCGAAGAGTAACTGAATAGGTGTAGTACTGATACAAACATCAACACCATCGCACTAACACTTTATAAAACCTTATTGTGAGCTAATAATAATATCTTAAGTAGATAATCTCCCTCTAAGAGAGAGAGAGAGAGAGAGAGAGAGAGATTACCCCTAATCTAAATACAGATCAGAAATGCGATTTCTCTTAAAATCCACTCCACATGATTACAAAGAGCATGGAGATCACCAACAACTCACTCGGGAGAATTGAGAGAGACGGAGTCTCCAAAGTACCCTATACCCAAGCTTACTCACAATTCCATCTAATCACATCATGTCTACGATGAGTGGGTATTTCTACTCATCACGTAGCATATCAAACATGATAGCTAGGGCTTTCGCCTCGTTAGCAACCAAGCATTCAAACATGCAATTGGATTCAAATAGATATGATTACAAATAAGAAATCAATTAAAGCATAAAAGATCCAACAACCAAAGTCAAAGAAATAAACCCTAAAGTCCAACTATGCACAAACATCTATAAATTAGCCCTCCATTAATGGAGGGAAAACATTTAAGATACAAAGAATAGAGGAAGACATGATATCTATGAAAACCCCCTTTTCAATCCCTAGGATGAAGAGTCACCGAAGAAGCTTCCACACTTGCCTTCAAGATGAGCTTGACGACTATGATCTTCAATCCCCTTGAATGTAGGATCAAATCCCTCTCCAAATCACCCTTAGAGTGCTGGATATTTGGCCTTTTTATTCCTTAACCACTCTTCCAAGAGTTGCCCTAAAAGATGGAAAGATAGAATAGAGAATGCCCTAGAAATCCTCATAAGTTCTATTTATACCCGACTGCTTATGGGCTGCTTAAGGGCGTAAGGACTAGGCCGTAAGGAAGCCGAAGAAGATTGTCGCGAGCCTTAAAGGAATGCTTACAGTCATAAGCCCCATCCATAAGGTCTTCTGATTTTGTTACAGTCTAGCTTACGACCGCAAGCGTTGGACCGTATGCTTCACTTTTCTGCTTCTTGCGATCGCCCTTACGGGCATATGCTGCAATCGTAAGCTCCTCTGGATGGTCATTATGGGCGTAAGCCTTGCTCGTAAAGTCCTCTGGATTGGCTCTAACTCCTCTTTTTGGGCATAAGCATGCTCGTATGGTCTTCTAGAATAAACTTACGGCCGTAAGGACGACCGTAAGCTACCCAGTTTGCCTTGTCCTTGTTCTAATAATGCGGAGAGAGCTTTGAACTCATCTTTTTGTGTCTAGATTGCTTCCTTTGGCTCTCCCTCATCTTTAAGCATTGCTCTAAGCCTGTTAATACAAAACACACAATATTTAGCATCAAATTCCATATTATGGTCCTAATACATGCCAATTGAGTGTACAAATTGATATGAAAAATATGAACATTGTGCACTCATCAGTGTCAAGATTTATATCTAATCCTTCAAAACATCATTATGGGGATGCTAAAAGAATTCTAAGATACTTGGCAGGAACTCTGGACCATGGTATTTCATATAAAGCCTCAAATAAATGCAAGTTAATAGGATTTTCAGACAGCTATTGGGCTGGAAGCTTGGATGATTGAAGAAGCACCCCTGGTAATATTTTCATGCTAGGAGGTTGTGCTATATGTTGGAGCTCAAAGAAACAAAGTATTACTGCCCTCTCATCAACTGAAGCTGAATATATTTATGTTACCTCTGATGGCTGTCAAGCTCTTTGGTTAAAAAAATATTAAGAGATATGGGAATGAATCAAGAAGGCTATAGTGATTATGTGTGATAATAAATCTACAATCTCTATTGCAAAGAATCCAGTTCACCATGGACGCACCAAAGCACATTGATACAAGATTTCATTTCATAAGAAATCTCATTACAAAAAATTATAACAATGTTGTTCAGCTGATCAATTAGATGATAAATTTACAAAAGGTTTATCTGTTCATGTATTTAATCATTTGAAGAAGCAGCTTGGTGTGAAAGGTCTTCAATCAGGGAAGTGTGTTGAAGTGCTTGAAGACTGCTGAACAAAATCTGTAGAAGTTTGAAGTTGGCGAGAAGCATAAGGGTTGTGTCACAGTTTGACTAAAATAAAACCAACAAGTATTTAAATTAGTGTAAGTTGTGAGTCAGGTAATTGGCTGCTTAATCTCCGATTACTGTATACAATGTAGTTGATATGTAGTGGAGTCATGTCATCCTATTAGACTTTGTTTGAGAGCTTGTGTTGGTATTGAGTGTGAGAACATTGTAATAATTGAGTAGTGCTTGACTGGTCAAGATTGAATTGTGTGAGAGTTTGTAGTATTCTCAAGAGAGGAATGACTCTAATGTATGAATGTTCTGGTAGTTTTGAAGCTTCATAAAATTTCTGATCATTTAATCTGGTTTTAATTTTTCAACAATATCATCATATATATACAATAGCTTCTCTGGTACTGCAATTCACAAATATTATTGCATGCTTAACATAAAGAAAACAATAAAACTATGACGCAAACTCTGACATATATAAAGAACACTGTGATATTCTCTGAGATAATGAAGAACATAGAAGAACTAGGATTACGGATTGATTACATTAAGAAATACAATTTCTACAATGTCATGAAAGCAATGAATTTTCACAATAATCTAGAGAAAAATCTCGGGAGAAGAAGCATTAGCCATCATTATCCAATCAAGATGTTCGTCAAAAGTCTACCAACAATAAATCTATCACTACCCCATTTAACTTTCAATCTTAGATCTTCAAGCTAATTAGCTTCAATAATCAATTCACAATAATGCATAGACAAGGATAAAAATCTAGGAAATAAAAAGCAAGTGATTACCTCAGTGAAATCTAATGAGAATTGTGTTGGCGTGAGCTGTAAACAAGCAACATTATAGGAAATTATCATAAGAATGTTTTTTAATTTGAAGATCCTTCTATATTTCTTTTTTCTTATTCACAAATTTAATCATGCTACCTAGAATCTCATATAACCAAACATAGAGGAAAAGTCTTGTATATATATTGCATCTTCTTTTTGTAAAGAATATAGAAATGAGATGATTCTCTCCCCATTATTTTTTAGTTTTGTCAAATGGCTCCATTTTCTCCATGGGATTGAAGAAGTGGGGAAAAGGGACATTTATGGTTTTCTGGGATTGCGAAGTTGAAATAGTGCCATAATGGAGACATCAGGGAGGGCTAGGGTTTGCATTTCAGCATCAAAGAGATCAAAACCTCGAATTTTAACATTTTTTTGGCCAAATTTTCCTAAGGTTTTGCAAGATCTAGGGTTCTTTCTAGTTCAAAGCCAACAAGTGTATAAATTTTTTAGTAGGTTGTTCGACTATATTTTTTTTTTCATATTAGTGTCAAAACTTCAATTTGCATTAGAGGGGCATTGAGACCACCCGCACACAACCATTACTCATACTACCAAAAAAATGTCCTCACCTATGATTCAAACTCTTACTATTTGTGAAATATTTTAATGAAAACCCAAATATCAATAAACCACATGATCGTTTGTGAGCACTCTTCATGTTAGTATAGTTTCTTACACACAAGATCTTACTACTGAACCATGCTGTAGATCATGCTTTGGTGCAGCTTCTACTAACCTTCATGCACCCAGCTTCGACTCTCCCACATAGCTTGCCAGTTGGCCCATTGATAAGTGCTTGAGTAGACATATTTTTATATATGTTTTACATGCATTGAGCATCATTTTTACCATGGTTTATGTCTCATATTGTGTATTTGGTGTTCTTTTATGCATGTAGGTTGTGAATGCCTTGAAGAGTAAAAGGAAGCAAAGATAGGCTATAAAGACACAATGTTGGGAGTTCTTGTTCAATTCAAGGACCAAGACATGAGAGGAGTTCATAAACGTGGAGATGTGTGCCAACTTCCAAGAAGATTCAAGTCAATTCACTAGTTGGAAGGGCACAAAGGCGGCCACATCTTCATGTTCCTTCTCTTTGTGAAGATTGCAAGACCTCTCAAAGATACGTCGATGAAGAGAAGTTTTATAGCCTACCACATGGATGTGTGCCCGGACATGTGGCCTCAAGAGAAGAGTGTTTGGACCGCATTTTGTGAAAAGTACTATAGCAAAACACTATAGCAATTTTAATGTAGTAGTATTGTAGCAAAATTACTGTTCACGCGTCCGAGTGGAAATTCCTGCAGCCACGTGGGCGCGTGGAAAATCCACATGGGCGCTTGGGGGCACGTGACAGACGCCATCTAAGGCCTATAAATAGCCGTTTTGTCCTATTCTTTCTCATCTTTTGTGCGGCACTTGAGGGGTGAGACGCCTAGGGTTTGGAGAGGAGGTCTTTGTGGCTTTGGAGGCTCTTCGTCACCAACTTTGATCGATTCCTCCTCCGTCATAGCATCAAGGAAGCCACCGGTTAACCTAGCTTCGCAGTGGGTCCTTCAAGACGTCGAAGCTCTCCATCAAAGCCATCAGTTCATATATAAGGGGGTTTATTTCTATGGTTTTAATGTACTTTCATTCATTGATGGTGTGTTTTGTATGTTGCTCCATGGAGAGCTAAAACCCTAGAGGGTATTTGGGCTTGTAAACCCTAGGATTCTCATCTTTTGTGGATTTGCTTAGTGTTTCTATTTAATCCGAGTTTGATTAAGTTTTAATTTTGATTGTCTAATGCTTGCTTGCCTTATTGATCTTTTGGTTATTTGGTTTACTTGATTTGTTACCTTGGTGAGGGAGAGGTCTCCATTAGGGTTAGAATCTCAAGATTGAAGAGGGTTGAGAGGGCGAGTCATGAGATAGTGAGCATCCCCTTTCCCCTCTGATTGGTGTATTCTATCTCCGTTCCCTAAGCTCTATACAACCATATTTAGTGTGAGGCATGAGATTGAGAGATTTTTCCGCCGGGACCTTGTAGGGGGTTAGGATCCTTCACCGGGAATTAGGGTTGGATCAATCTTTAGGAATCGGATACACCTCTTGGAATCCCTAGAGTGCTTTGCGGTCATATGTGGTGTGAGGTGTTGAGATTGAGCGATTTCTCCACCGGGACCTCGTAGGGGACTAGTATCGGTGACCTGGAGGCCAGATCCGATTATATTTGGATTTTCACGACTTAACTTACTCATCATAGAAACACTTTGCTTATCCGGTACCTAATACCTGAATCCTAGGGGGAGCATTGCCCGAATACCCCACTTTTACTGATTGAGATCTCCATCCATTTCACCCTTGCATATTTGTCTCCGGTATTCATTTCTTCGCACATTAAATCACCACACTTTTCCATTTATCATTAGGCTAGAAAGCAGAGAAGAACTTAGTACTAGTAGCCCTGTTCCCTATGGATTCGACTACCCGACTCATCGGGTATTTTATTACTTCGACACCCGTGCACTTGCGGTTCACATGCATATTCGGACGTGTCACCCATTCAATCAAATCTTAACACTAAAAATGCAAGCTGCATCAAAACATCACCAACTACAAAACACTGGCTTGGTAAACAAATTTTATCTCAAATTTTACAAAAAGAACAAACATTCTCATAATCATTGTCCAAGAAAAGATTAATTCAATAAAGAAAATGATGACAATAATCTTGTTGTTTTTAATTAATAGGTTCATGTTTGTTTTATACATTAAACCTATCATGTGATTAGCACTTTGAGGTTGCATTTAGTTTCCTGGAAGTGGTCAAGTGGAAAGGCCCACATCCCTGGTGCATGGCTTAGAAAGTGGATCTAGTAGTTACCACCATGCGCATGTAGGTTAGTTCTTTTTATCCTATTATCATGTAATTATGTTACTATATATATATATATTAAGAAAAATCCCAAGTTAGGGGTTGCTCATCACCAAAACTAGTGTCCATCTTCTCCTCCTTGTGTTTATGCATGAGAGAGGTCGAGGAAATGAGCTCCTGGGCTTTCATTCTGGTATCAAGAGCTCGGTGAAGAAGCTACTATTGGCATTACATGCCCAAGCACTAGCCAGCAGCAAGTGATATGTTAAGTGGTGTTAAAGTGACAGCGAAAAAAGAACTCGTCTGGGATTCCATATCCTGTGCTGACGCAGAAGAATTTCTCAGTTTGGTCGATCAAGATGCAAGCTGTGATAGAGGTGAATGATATGTGGAATGTGGTGGATCCTGCAAATCCGAAGGCGCCGGTGGATGCAAAGTGGAACGAGGTGGCGCATGTAGTTATCTTTAGCGTGATCCCAAAAGATGTGCTCTTCTTCATTGTAAAGAAGGAGAGCTCCAGGGACATGTGGATGACCCTGAAAACAATGTTCCTCAGGGCCGAACGTGTCTAGGAAGCAAGGGTGCAAACCCTTAAGGAGGAGCTTGATGCGCTCAAAATGAAGAGTAGCGAGAGCTTTGAGGATTATGCACACAAAGTTGGCATCATTGTCAATAAGATCCGAGAGCTTGGTGAGAACATAGAAGATTCCTACGTGGTGAAGAGAATGCTTCGCTCACTTCCTAATAAGTTCTTGCAGATTGTGATTTCAATCGAGTAGTTCACTGATCTGAAGACAATATCAGTGAAAAAGCTCATCAGGCGACTCAGGGTGCACGAGGAGCGCATACGCACTATTGATGACAGTGACGATGAGCATGTCTTGCTCACTCGGTCTCAATGGATAGCCACGAAGGAGAAGAAAGATGGCGAGGGGTACAACATTGGCTCCAAGAGAGGAGACAGTGGTGGTCGTAGCCGTGGAAAGGGCAGTGGGGCACGGTGATGGCAAGTGTGCCCACAATGGCAAGAAGTTCAACAAAAGCAAGATCAGGTGCTTCAATTGTCAGAACTTTGGCTACTATTCATCTGAATACATATCGAAGAAGAGGAAAAAGAAGGTTTATGTTGCCGAAAAGTAAGTCGACGAACCTGCATTGTTGATGGCTAAACTATGTCAAGTGGCCTATACTATTGAAAGAATAATTGAGAAGGTGATGCTAATTGAAGAGAAGCAAACCGTCAACTGATAAGTGCTTGAGTAGACATATTTTTCTATATGTTTTACATGCATTGAGTATCACTTTTACCATGGTTTATGTCTTATAAAGTATATTTGGTGTCCCTTTGTGCAATTAGGTTTTGAATGCCTTGAAAGAAGAAAAGAAAGTAAAGATAGGTTATGAATGCACATTTTGGGAGTTTTTGTACAATATAAGGATTAAGACACAAGAGGAGTTCATGTACATGTGGGTGTGTGCCAACTTCCAAGAGAATTCAAGCTAAATTGTGAGTTTGAAGGGAATTCAGTGTAGCAGTACTGTAGCAAACACTGTTTAATCATCAAGATACAAAAGGAGTTCATGTACATTAGCAATTCATTGTAGTGGTACTGTAGCAAACACTATTCGTGTGACTGCGTGGAAATTCCACTCGATCGCATGGGAATTTCTGCAGCTCACACGGGTGCGTGAAATCTCAAACAGTCGCGTAGAGGCACGTGACAGACTTGGTTTTTGACTATAAATAGCCCTTTTGCCCTATTCTTTGGGGACTTTTTGCTAGTGTTTGAAGGGCAAAGTGGCTAGGGTTTGAAGAAGAGGTCTTTGGCGAATTTGGAGGACGTTCTTCACCAACTTTGATAGATCTTTTCTCCGTCATAGCATCGAGGTAGCCTTCGGCAACCTAGCCTCGAAGAGAGATCCTTCAAGACGTTGAGTGACCCATCAAGGCCATCATCACGAATTCAAGGGGGTTATATTCCATGGTTTCTATTACTTTTCATTGCATTATTCTTTGCTTTATAGGACTAAACCCTAATAAGTATTTGGGCATGTGAACCCTAGGATCATATCTTTAATTTGTATTGATTTACTTTATGTTTTCTATTAAATCCAAGTTTATTTGAGTTTCAATCTTGTTTTCTCATTGCTTGCATGTCGTATTGATCCTTATGATTGATTTGTATTGCATGATTTATTACCTTGGTGAGAGAGATGTGTCCATTAGGGTTAGAACTCCAAGATTGAAGAGGGTTGAGAGGGTGAGTCATGAGATAGTGGAGTGTCCCCTTTCCCTTCTGATGAGTGCTTTCTATCTCCATATTCCCTAAGCTTTATGCAACCATATTTGGTGTGAGGCGTGAGATTGAGAGATTTCTCAGCTGGGACCTTGTATGGGGTTAGGGATCTTTCGCCTAGAAGTAGGGTTAGATATATCTTTAGGAATCAGTTGTACTTTTAGGTATCCCTAGAGTTTAACGCGGTCATATGTGGTGTGAGGTGTTGAGATTGAGCGATTTCTTCACTGGGACCTCGTAGGGGACTAGTATCGGTGGCCTGGAGGCGGCGGCCAATTATTCTTGGATTACCTTGACTCATTTAACTCAGTTTAGAAACATTTAGTAAGTCTTGCGCTTCATGTTAGATCCTAGGGGGAGCATTGCATGGGTACCTCATCTTTATTGATTGAGATCTCCCTTGTTTTCTACTTTTCCTTTCCTTGCTTATTCATATTCTTGCAATTGAGTTTATTTCATCACAATCTTGATTCCGACTAGATAACTGAGAAGTGGTTACTACTAATACTTCTGTTCCCTGTGGATTCGACTACCCGACTCATCGGGTATTTTATTACTTCGACACCCGTACACTTGTGGAACATGCAGGCAAATTGGTATGTCATCAATCTACTTACTGAAAAAATTGGCAGATGATGTTTGGTACCTTGACACGGGGATGAGCAACCACATGACTAGGTGTTAAGATAAGTTACTGATCTCGATGTCACTGTCAGCGGGATGGTGAAATTCAGTGATATGCGGTCTCAAATCGCTATTGTTCAAGTGTCAATCAGGTGAGCATAAGGTTCTAACTGATATTTATTACATACTCCATTTGAAGAGGAATATTATTAGCTTAGGACAGCTTGAGGAACACTGATGCAAAACCATGTTAGATGATGGTCTCTTGTGTATATATGACAGAGAATAGAAGGTATCAACAAAGGTGAAAAGAACAAGGAATAGACTGTATGTGTTGAACCTGAATCTGACGCAACCAATTTGTTTGTTGGCAAACATCATGGATGATGCATGGTTATGGCACGCTCTATATGGGCACCTTAATTTTCAGGCTTTGAGAAACTTGGCGCAAAAAGACATGGTGATCGGCATGCCGTAATTGGAACATGTAGACCAGTTGTGCGACAGGTGACTTGTCAGCAAGTAGTGACGCTCGCCATTCCTACATAAGGCTACCTACCATGCCTAGCATCCACTCTAGCTCATGGATGGCAACTTTTATGGGCCTATCACACCTGCAACACCAGTGGGTAATAGGTACTTTATGCTCCTTGTTGATGATCTCACTCAGTACATGTGGTTTGTACTAATCAAAAGCAAAGATGAGGCACTTAGTGGATTCAAGAAAATCAAGGTAGCAGCTGTAATGGAGGCCGATCTCAAGATGAAGGCGCTTCGCACTGACTGCGGTAGTGAATTCACATCTAAGGAGTTCGCCAAATTTTGTGAGGATCTGGGGGTGAAGTGGTTTCTAACCACCCCATATTCTCCATAGCATAACGGAGTTGTAGAGAGGAGGAACCAGACCGTGGACACGATGGTGAAAGGCTTGCTTAAGAGTAGTGAAGTGTCGGGCGAGTACTGGGGTGAAGATGTTACAACTGCTATTTACATGTCCCTGGTGCATGGTTCAGAAAGTGGATCTAGTGGTTACCACCACGTGCATGTATGTTAGTTTTTTTATCCTGTTTTCATGTATTTCTGTTACTATATATATATATATATAAAGAAAAACCCGAAGTGTGAGGTTGCTCATTCACAAAACTAGTGTCAATCTTCTCCTCCTTGTGTTCGCGGATGAGAGAGGTCGAGGAAGCGAGCACTTGGGCTTTCAAAAAACTTTCATTGTATAATGTCAACACATTATGAAGCAATAAAGTATAAAGAAAAACATAATACAACTCAAGCACAAAATAAATTAAACAACAAAACACAAAATTTATTTTGTTAAATGCATGAAACACATCACTTCAAACTTATTATTAACCAAAAAAATGAAGAAATAAAGAGGAAAACATACCAAAATATTAAAAATCAACCACGCCGTGCATCATCAAGCACGGCTTGAAGCATTCGTAGCATCTCAAGCAACAACCTCAAAATCCTAAAGATTTACTACTCAAAAGGAAAACTTTTTCCATACAAAACACAAATACAAAGTTAGCTTAACAAATTACCCCCAAAAAATTACAATGAAATTATCCAAAAAAAAAATGAAGTAATTAAAAGGAAAATGAAACAATGAATTTTCAATTGTTTGACTTGGCTTTGACGCAGAAGATGTTGAGGAGAGTTGAACACCTTCTAATTAACTACTGAGAAATTCCAGTGAGGTTTTTCAACGAGGACTTTGCTATCATTGGCTAGATAATGTAATGGGGAACAAAAAGGTTTGTGGAGAATCAGACCAACCAATGAGCTACCGAGCCCAAAACCCCATTGGTCTGGTTACAACTTTTAGAGATTTAATATTAGACTAATACAACTTCAAAACATTAACCTTCAACTAATTACCAGGTACAATGGCCATTAATACACAATATATGAAGATCATATTGTGTACATTGTATCTTTGCATACCCATACTCTGAGTGATCCTCCATCCCTTCACCAATTGTGCCTAGGTGATGCAACATACAACCATTAGCTTGAATCATACTTCAACAACTCCTTCCTTGATTGAAGCCTTTAAATCCCCAATTAAGTTTGAATTATCTTGTGCTTCTCAACAGGTAATGGCTTAGTAAAGATGCCTACTAGCTGCTCACCAGTGTTGCAATGAAGAAGGGATATTGCACCATCTACAACAAGACCTCCTATGAAGTGGAACCTAGCATCTATATGTTTTATTCCCCCATAAAGAGCAGGGTTCTTAGCAATAGCAATGGTTGACTGATTATCACACCACACCAATGATGAATCCATAATTCCTTTTCCACAATTATTCAGAATTCTACTAAGCCACACCATTTGGCATGCAGCAGATGTAGCTATAATATATTCAACTTTGGTCATTGAAAGCGCCACCATATCCTACTTCTTTGATCCCCAAGTGATTGTACTAGATCCAAGTCTGAAAACCATGCCAGTGGTGATCTTTTGGTCAGTCAAGGAACCACCCTAATCACTATTGTGAAGCCCTATAGACTAGCATTATCCTCTCTAGGAAACCACAAACCATATTCAGCTGTCCCAACTAAATTCTTTATCATCCTCTTCATTGCAATGAGATGCTGGTTGCTTGGTTTGTATATGAACCTTGGTAGAAAATTAACAGCATAACATATGTCTGGTCTAGTGTGTACAACATATAATAATTTACCAATTAAGCTTCTGTACACTTTCAAATCAACTAATTCAACATTCTCTTCACTCAGGAACTTCTCATTTTACTCCCATCAGAGATTCTGCATACTTGTACTGCTTCATGTTTAGTTGGTTCATTAAATCATCAACATATTTTCTTTGTGTCACAAAAATCAACTGCTGCACTTCCAATCCAAGAAAGAAATTCATCAGACCCAAGTTTGACATATCAAACACCTTCATCATTTCTACCTTAAATTGTTCAATTAGAGCTTTTGAATTGCTTGTGTAGACAATATCATCAACAAAAAGACTGACCAGAATGCAATCACCATTTTTATACAACTTCCTATAATGTGTGTGCTCTATTTCATTCCTTAAATATCCTTGCTCCTTGAAATGACTGTCAATCTTTGTGTACCATGCTCTCGGGGCTTGCTTGAGCCCATACAGAGCCTTCTTTAATTGATACACTAGATGTTCTCTTCCTTCAACTTCATACCCCTCAGGTTGTACGGCATATATCTTTTCATTGATCTCTCCATTGAGAAATGCTGATCTGACATCAAAGTGATAAACTGGCTAGGATGCTTATGCTGCTAGAGCTAGAATAATCCTCACGGTCTCAAGCCTTGCAACCGGTGAGAAGACTTCAACATAATCCAAACCATATTGTTGTGTGTAGCCCTTGGCTACCAATATGAACTTGTGCCTTTGAATTCCTCAATAAGCTCTATACTTTGTCTTGCATACCCACTTGAGTCCCACTGCCTTCTTTCCAGACGGTAGCTCAATCAACTCCCAGCTATTATTGCTTTGAATTAATAAGAGCTCAGCATCCATGGCCTCCTGCCACTTCCTATGCTTCACTTCCTCTAAGAATTCTTGTCGATCAACAACATGAAGGACAAATGTACATGTATTATATATATATATCAGATAAGAGTTTAATTCTTCTTGGTGGTGACCCATTAGTGGGTGCAACACATGAACCTGAACTCCTTCCAAATTCTCTAGGATTTTAATGACTGGCACTATTTGAAAGGTCTACACTCTCTGTTGCCACTTCATCCACAGCTCATCCACTTGATTTGTTTCTGTCTTCACTTGCATGGACACCCAAATCATCAATAGTTATGCATTGCTCACCAAGTGTGTTAGTCTCCCAATCCCACCGAGAATTTTCATAAAAGACAACATCTCTACTAACAATCACTTTAGAGGTAGTAGAGTTAAAAAAACTTGTATGCCTTAGTCTTTGGACTATAACCCACAAATATACACTTTTTTGACTTGTCATGAAACTTTACATACTTCTGTGAGGGAATTAGAGTTAATGCTATGCAACCAAAGGTTTTTAGTTGACTTACAGATGGTTTTCTTCCATACGACACCTCATAAGGTGTCTTATTGCTTACTGCTTGCATTGGCAAATGATTGATCAAGTACACTGATGTAGATACTGCCTTTACCCAGAAATATGTCGGAAGACCATTGCTCTTGAGTAGGCATCTCCACATCTCCACAACCGTTCTGTTCTTGGGCTCTACTGCACCGTTTTGTTGAGGTGTATAGGGCACCGAGAATTCTCTCCTAATTCCCAATTCCTCACAATACTCTGCAAAAGCTTGTGAAGTAAACTCTCCCTCTTGATCACTCCTTAATGTTACCAACTTCCTCCATGTTTGTCTTTCCACCAAAGTATGAAACCTCTTAAAATGACCAAAGGCTTCACTCTTGTTCTTTAGGAAATAAATCCAGCATTTTCTACTGAAGTCATCACCAGTAAAAGAAAATGTTTATTTCCTCCTAATGAGTCAGTGTTCATGGGTCAACACAAATCCATATGAACTAACTGAAGACACTCTGTTGTTTTTCTCGGCCTTGCAATAGGAAATGAATTCCTAGCTTGCTTTGACAACACAAACTTTTCACATTGAGATTCATGCTTCACCTTAAGTAATCCATAAAACATTCCCTTCTGCATTAGAGACCTCATGCTTCTATAATTCAAATGCCCATAGTGGATGTGCCACAACTCAGATGTACTTCACTTGTTCACAACTAAATTTAATCTCTCAACTTTAGTGATAGCCAAGGGAAACATGTTATTGTTTGACCTTGGTATCACAACAATCTGCTCATTAGTGTGCTCATTACTGATGATGCAATTATTCTCCTTGAAGACAACCAAATAACCCGCGGTGAGTAGCTATCCCACATTGAGTAGGTTGTGCGCAAGACTAGGAACTAGCAGCACTCCATGTAATTGCTTATGTTCTCCATTCTTCTTGCTTATGGTGACAATTCCTACACCTAGTACATCCATCTCCTTGTTATTCCCAAGTCAAACACTCACTTTCTTAGACTCATCAATACTGGTAAATAATTTCTTTTCCCCTATCATATTATTCAAACAACCGCTATCCATTAGCCAACAGTGATCAACGCGGGTCCTGAAGTACTGTTGGCCATGAACAAGTTATTCAACTCTTGCTCGCACTCCTTTGTAACTAGGGAAGCCCCTTTCTCTGTACGAGATTGCTTATCTCTCTCGCAGCATTCTGCCCTCACATACCCAAACTTTTTACAATGAAAGCACTGAACATTGCTTCGATGCTCTCCACCATGACCTCGTGCACTCCTTCCTCTTCCTCTACCATGAGAAAAACTCCTCCCATGACTTTTAGCAGGACTCCAATTATTAGATGAATTGGAACTTCCTCTCTTTGATGTTCAAAGTTGCACTTTCAAGCGTCAAGTTTAAGGCTTTCTCATTGAACCTTTCTGATCTGTTAACTCTGATTTCATGGGCTTGTAAATACCCGCTAAGCTCATCAAGAGTAAGCTTTGAAAGATCTCTAGACTCCAACGCGACGGCCACATAATCAAAATTTCGTGCCAAGCATCGCAACACCTTGGACAACACCTCAGCTTCATAGAGCTTGTGCCTAAGCCCCCTTACTTGGTTAACTATTATCACGACTCTTGTGAAATATTTCTGAATACTCTCACTATCCTCCATCTGCAACATCTCAAAGCTCTATCTAAGGGCCTACTTCTTCACCGTTATCATTTTTTATGAACCTTGGTACTTTTTTTAACTATTTCCTAGGCTTACTGTGACGTCCTAACCTCTGCGATACGGTCAAGTAATGGCCCATCCACTGTCTACTGAATGAGACACAAAGCTTTTGAGTTTTTCTTCTTGTTTCTCCCTTTGCCTTTCTTCGTCTTCTCCTTCACCTATTCCATTCTCAACAAGTTCCCAGAGCTCTTGAGACCGAAACATTGTCCTCATTCTCAAGCTCCACCTTCCATAATCTTCACCTTTAAAGACAGGTACACAAGGTTATGTGAGACTCACTGGAGTGTCGGCTGCCATCATCTCTGGTCTCTGATACCATAGTATTGAGGAGAGTTGAACACCTTTTAGTCAACTACTGAGAAACTCAAGTAAGTTTTTTAACAAAGACTTTGCTATTATTGGCTAGATAGTGTAATGGGGAACAAAAAGGTTAGTGGAGAATCAAGCCAACCAATGAGCTTTTGAGCTCATGTTCATAATAAATACTTAAAGGATAAAGTAACACAAAAGCCTAGAACCCCATTGGTCTGGTTACAACTTCTAGAGATTTAATATTAAACTAATACAACTTCAAAACATTAACCTTCAACTAATGACCAGGTACAGTGACCATTAATACACAATATATGAAGATCATATTGTGTACATTGTATCTTTGCACACCCATACTCTGAGTGATCCTCCAACCCTACACCAGCTATGCCTAGCTGATGTGATGCAACAGTATACTTGAAACCGTTGATTCGCGCACGAATACCCAATAACAAGCCTTCCAGCGCCAGTTGATCAACGATAATCAGGATTGGGAGAAGAGTAAAATTTTATTACTCAAGAAAATAATGGTCACAAAACTGATTTTCTCTTGCACATAGGTTTACAATAAATGGAAATACGAAATAACCCTAAAAAGGAGTAAAATTTGAAAATATGCCTAAAATGGCAAATTCTCAAATTTCAGCAAGAAATAAAGGCTAAGCAAATAAAGAACACTGCCCAAAACGGCTTACAAATCAAAGATTCCTAGACTAAGATATAACGAAATTAATTATTACTATAAACGGCAAAATTAGGGTTTTTGAGGCCTAAATGATTAAATTTGGCCAAATTATGGCATGACACAAGAGCTTGTGCAACAAGCTCATGACTTTTATTTGTTGGCCCATTTTCCATTAAATTAGACCCATAAAACCCAAAAACTCCACCGCCCAGAAAATGACCAAAATGCCCTCTGTTAGGTTGAGTCCCATTTATGCATGAACGCGCAGGCTAACTCCCCAATACGTCCCACATTATCCCCCCCAAGCGGGACAGAATTCAAACCCGAAATTTCATCATCCGAAGAATCGCCACAATAGGATAGCAAGTGTTTGACGTTGAAGACATCAGCCGTTCGGATATGGCTCGAGAGCTGAAGTCAGTATGTATTGGGATTGATCTTCTCCATGATCTCGACGGGCCCAATCCTTTTGGCTTTAAGCTTGTTTTACTCCCCAACAAAAAACGCTCCTTGGACAACACAGCCCACACAAAGTCTCTAACCTCAAACTCAACATGGCGGCGTCGCTGGTCGGCATACTGCTTGTAACGTGTGTTGAAGATGGTCAAGTTGTTGAAAACGGCCTTGTGAATGCTCTATAAGCCTGTTACAAAGTCAGCTATTTTCCCATGGATCCGAGTCTTCGTCGATAGGGGAATTAAGTCGAGGGGTCCATGAGGAATTACAGAGTACACCACCTGAAATGGACTAAACCTCATACTGTTTATAGCATGGTTGTGAGCAAATTATGCCTGACTCAATTTCACATTCCACCCGTTAGGATGGTCCCCCATAAGACAACGATGAAAGTCACCCAGTGAGCGGTTAATGACTGCAATTTGCATATCCGTCGGAGGGTGATAGGTACTGCTAAGGTTGAGTCGGGTGTTAACCATCTTCCGCAAACTTCGCCAAAAGTGGCTAAGATTGAGGATGGTAGTCCGTGGAGACGGTAGATATCACAAAAGAATAGCTGGGCCACATTGACAGCATCTGTAGTTTTCTTACAGGAAATGAAGTGAACCATCTTGGAAAAACGGTCTGCCACCACAAAGATAGAGTCATTACCACATTAACTACGTAGCAGACCCAGCACAAAATCCATACTGATATCCATCCAAGGTTGAGGAGGTACTAGCAATGGAATATAGAGGCTAGGTTGCACCGCCCTTGGAGATCTGGCATATTCGGCATCGTTGAACAAACTTTTCAACATCCTTGTACATGCCTGCCCATAAGTAGGAAGACTGAATCAACTGGAGTTCCCCGTGCAACTCTCTGATAATTTGCACCCTTAAACTACAATCTGGAACACAGAGCTGATTTCCCCTGAACAAGAAACTGTCATGGAGTAGAAAATTTGTCCGTTTTGTAGCCTGTACATTTAGGAGGATCTCCTAGAAATATGGGTCAGTTACAAACAAATCACAAAAAGAGTCAAAACAAGTTAGCTCGACTCACAATGTTTCTAGAAGGTTGCTTCGCATACTGAGTGCGTCCGCCACACGGTTAAAGGCCCCTGCTTTGTGCTTCACAACAAAGGTAAACTCATCCAGAAAGTTCACCCATCGGCCATGGCGAGAAGATACCTTATGTTGTTGATGTATATGCCGTAGGGCGGCGTGATCTGTGTACAAGATGAACTCCCGATGAATCAAATAATGCCTCCATTACTTAATGGCCTGCACCACAACATAGAATTCGACGTCGTAGGTACTATAGTTCAATCGGACCCCGGACAACTTATTGAGAAATATAACAAGTCGTCCTTGATGGCTTAGAACAGCTCCAATCCCCACCTTGGAGGCGTCGGTGTGCAACTCAAACGCGTGGTTGAAGTCAGGCAGGGCCAGGACAGTGGCAGTAGTCAGACGCTCTTTCATCAGATGTAATGCGGCCTCGGCTTCATTGGTCCAAATGAACTAGTTGCCCTTCATGCACTCAGTGAGCGGTGACATGATACTGTTAAAGTGTGCAATGAACCACCTATATAAAAAAAAATGAGGCAACTAGAAAAAAATGAGACAACATAACCAAGAAATTATACCTTGGGTGTAAAGAAGACACACTTCTTCTTGGCCGTATAGAATTGTTGAGAACGAACGGTGGCGAGGACATCTCGAACATGTACAAGGTGTCTCCCGATCTACGCTATAAATGAGGATGTCATCAAAGTACAAGACCAAGAACTTGCCAATGAAGAGTCGCATAAATGTGCTGGGGTGTTAGATAACCCCAGTGGCATAACCATCCACTCGTACAACCCCTCACGGGTTTAATTTAAATGCGGTCTTCCTCTCATCTCCGGGCTGTACACGTATTTGGTGATACCCGCTCTTGAGATCAAGTCGTGTGAACACCAAGCACCACTGATCTAGTTAAACAAATAATCCAAATGAAGAATAAGATGTTAGGATTATGCCCTAGAATGCCAACGAGGATACTTGTATTAGGGCATTTCATTTATATTATACATTCTTATTATTATTAAATAGGCCTTTATTTTGATGTTCATATAAATCTTGTGATGGCATTATAATTAGTTTTGAATATTATAGTCCATGTGTATTAAGTTAAACCTTCTACTCTTTGTGGGATAAAGAGAAAAACACTAGAAGGGTTTGGTACTTATACACTTAAATAGTTCGCAAATCAGAGAATCTTTAATTGGGCGTTAAAGGTTCGTAAGGATTTGTATGACATATACTTTGACAAAGAGTGCTAGTTGAACACTATGGAATAGTGGGAGCATATGTCATAAATACATCATTGGGAATTGGTGTATTCGAACATGACTCACAACAATCCGATCACATGGGTTTTACTCTTTGACAATCAATGATTGGGATTGTTGGTTATGATCATATGACTGGACCTTAGACCTGAGGTATCATGATCACAATGTACTTGTGACGTCTTGTCTATTACTAGAGTTGTTAGGCTCAGTTTACCTTTTGGTAGGGCCAACCTCGAAGTACGACTATGTTGGGAAAGTAGCAGTTGTGAGAGATCACCAAGAAGGAATTCGTTCTCTCGGAAGTAAACAAGTTAGTATCCTATGCGATTATAAGTATGTGAGATTAGAAGACCTTGGCCAAGGCAGTCAAACTAATCGTGTGGGACACGAAGGGTAGTATGGTAATCTCACCCTACTATAGTTATTTGCATATGATCGAGTTCAGTGAGTTTGACAATTACCATGGCTCTCACTCGATTGGGATACAAGAATGAAAGGTTTATACACATTTGGTAATCATAATCGGAAAGGTTCATAATGATCTACTCATTCGTGTTCAATTGGGCTACAACGTGGGGCTACGGGGCTGGCTAGGTGTCACCCACATCCTTTGGTATCCTCCTATTACCAATCGGAACGAACCTAGGGAGTCACGCTTAAAGGGATAAAGAATCAGTCTCGTTTTGAGTACAGGGGTAAAATTGTTAATTTACAATTTTACTTCATGGGATGAGTGAAATTGTAAATTGGTTTAGGGTTTTTGTCTTAAGTTTAAATTAGGACTCATATTTCTAATAAAACTTCTATGGTAATGTTTATCATATTATGAAGGTTCATATTTTGAATAGGACTTCATAATTGAATGATGTTTATCATATTATGAAGGTTCATATTTCGAATAGAACTCATAATTGAATAATGTTTATCATGTTTTATGAAGTTTCTATAAATATGACTCCTCTCCAACTATAGGCTCATCTCAATTAATTCTCTAGTAAGAAAATCCCCTAGCTCTCTCTTCCTCTCTAACCCTAGCCGCTATTTAAAGAAGAAGAGGAGTTTGTCTCTTAATTACAGCGTGTGATCTAGAGGCGTGGAACTTTCGTTCGGTGCTAGGAGATCTACGACAATTCGAGAGATAAATTCGGCGCATCAAAGGAAAGAAAATCATTAAGAGGTAATTTTCTAAGCTTTTTAATTAAATTACGGTGCTCATTAAAACAATTAGAATATATATCGCAAATATATTATTGCTTCTACATGCCATTTTAATGTTATTTGATTTTTGTGATATTACCTAACATAGGAAACCGGTACCTGATGGTAATTTTGTTGATGGCTCGACTATCCACGCACATGGGCACATGCTCTCGCGAATGTGCCCCTTCACCAATAGTTCTTCTACTTGACGCCTCAATTCCTTGTGTTCACTAGGGCTCATCCTGTAGTGGGGTCGGTGTGGTAGGACAGAGCTTGGCTACAGGTCCACTTGATGCTGGATGTCCCGAAGGGGTGGAAGGCCATCAGGAAAGTCATCAGGGAAAACATCTTGGAATTCATCTAAGAGAGGGAAAACAACGTCCGGAATTTCTGGACCTTCCATGCTCTTAGTAACAGCCTTCCCGACCAAGATGAATGTGGTTCCTGACTCCAGCAACTCACTGTCGAATGGTACAAAAGACAACAGGTTGACGTCGGTGGGCGGTGGCTTCTCCACCGGCTTGGTAGGCACCAACACAATCTTCATTCCCCCAAATGCGAAGCTGAAAGAGTTCGAGCGGCCATCATGAATAACTCTCTGATCGTACTGCCAGGGCCTCCCCAATAGTAGGTGACATGCATCCATACGAAGTACATCACACCATACTTCATCTTTATACTTTGCGCCGATCGAGAACGCAACCAATACATGCTTGGAAACAGTCAGTTCGCCTCCCCGTTTGAGACAAGCCAATTTGTACAGCGTTGGATGCTGTTTAGTGGTGATTTTGAGCTTTTGCACGGCCTCCTCAGAGATAATGTTTTCATAGCTACCTACATCAATCACAAATCGGCACACCTTACCGAGGAGGTTGCAGGTGGACTGGAAGATGTTAGTTTGTAACCAGTCATCTTCGGTAGCCCATGGTGTCAAACAAGATCTGCGTATAACTAAGGCACTTCCGATGTCTCCCTCAACTACTTCCTCATCGAGGTCACCTTCGTCAAACACCAGCGGACCTACATCGGTTGTGTCTTCTTCCTCTTTTGCCAACATAATTCTCTTACCTACCTTTTTACAGCCTGCTTGACGATGCCCCTTTTCTCCACAACTGGATAGTGCTATTGGTTCACCTCACAATTGTGGTACCTACAGGTCGGTCCATTGTAACCCCTCCTCAAGTTATGCCAGCCGAATTGACGCCAATTAGTCGATTACCCTCCGGTGTTGCTCCTGAGCTTTAGGGGCTGAGTGCCATTGTTGACGGTCGATTATTAATGCTTGCTGGTGGGCGGACGAGATAGAGATCGGGTCAAACAAGATGACGGTCTCCTGAATCTAGACTCGCAACCCCCCGATGTATCGCGCCACCAACTGATCTGTAGACTCTTGAATCTCATTCCGAGCCAGCAACTGATAGAGCTCCGTTGTATACTCTTCCACGGAGCCGGTGCCTTGGCGAAGATTGTACAAATGACTAAAATCAAATGCTGGTAGTTGTGGCGCAAGAAATTTGAGCGTATGTGCTTCTTTATCTTCTCCCAAGAATTCATCTTGCCATTGCCCAGTCTACTACGGCTCAATTCAGTTGTTGTCCATGAAGCCTTGTTGCTACCAACAGAACCCTCCTGTCCTCGGGGACCGCCTTGAACTCCAAAACTTCCTCAATTGTAGTCAGCCAGTCAAGGAATTCTTTCGCTTGCAGGTCAACATGAAATTCCGAAATCTCAATCCGCATCTAGATTCCCAATGTCTGTCTTCATCACGGGGATTTCTAGCACCTTCCCCACGATTTTGCCCTCGCATCGCTGTGCTTGCACGATGTCCGCAAAGTAACTGTTATCCTCGTACAACAAGTCTTCTCAACCACTCTCCGAAGCACGGCCTAGATTAGTGCTACCCATCATGTGTGTAAACCTTTCTGTTAATTCCTTCATCATCCGCTCCATTCGAAGGTCCAAGAGGCGACCAACCCGCTGTTCAAAATGGGCATCATCATCACGCTCGTAGATTTCCTCCATTTGTCGAGTAAGGCATCCTCGTCCACGCGGTGGCATAATCGATTTGGCTCTGGTACCAAACGGATGGAGCGGCATACATGAACCTGTTGATTCACGCACGAATACCCGATAACAAGCCTTCCAACGCCTGTTGATCAACGATAACCAGGATTGGGAGAAGAGTAAAATTTTATTACTCAAAAAAATAATGATCACAAAACTGATTTTCTCTTGCACGTAGGTTTACAATAAATTGAAATATGAAATAACCCTAAAAAGGAGTAAAATTTGAAAATATGCCAAATATGGCAAATTCTCAAATTTCAGCAAGAAATAAAAGGCTAAGCAAATAAAGAACACTGCCCAAAACGGCTTACAAATCAGAGATTCCTAGCCTAAGATATAACGAAATCAATTATTACTATAAATAACAAAATTAGGGTATGACTCACGAGCTTGTGCAACAAGCTCGTGACTTTTGTTTGTTGGTCCATTTTCCATCAAATTAGGCCCATAAAACCCAAAAACTCCACCGCCCAGAAAATGACCAAAATGCCCTCTTTTAGGTTGAGTCTCATTTCTGCATGAATACACAGGCTAACTCCTCAATACTCCCGACATCATGATGCAACCTACAACTATTAGCTTCAATTATACTTCAATAGAAGATGCGGATGTAAATAGTGTGGTGGCGCCAAATAAGGATTATGATGTGTCACGGAGTCGTTGATGAGGCCTTTCTGGCATTCATAACATTCTTCCTCTTGGTTGTCTTACGTGGGATGCATTTAGTCGACAATTGGATTTTTGCGTTTTACCGCTTACACAAGCTTGAAATTAGTTTATTCCCTAATCATACACGTTAATATTTTAAGTAAATTATTTCGTAAATTAATATATATAGTTTAGTCTCATTTAATCATGACTCGCCTCGTTTCAACCTTTAATTGTATATACCTTTTTTAAACGTCTATTCATTAGATTAATAAGATTATAAGAAAACAAGAAATGTTTTAGTTAGTTTAAATTTTATTCAAAATACTCTTTTTCTAATTTTTTTATTTTTTAATCTTAATGCAATTTTTCATTTTCTTGTTCTCTTTGTTATTTTTCATTCATGCTATTAGGAATATCTGTTGGCTAAAACTATCTCCTACAAAACTTTGGCCCTAAACTAATTGCTCAAAACCATTAGCCCAAAACCAATGAACAAATCCATGGATTATAAACTAATGGCTTACTTAAACCATTAGAACCTAAACCATGATCTTAACCCATGGATTAGTGCCCACATATTAAAGGAAAATGGTGGTTTTAGTTGGCCTATATATATGTGAGCCTATTCTCATTCTTAAACATAACCTTGAGTGAAGAATCAAGTGAAGAAGTGAGAGTGAGAAGAAATTAGAGAGATAAGAAAAGTGTGGAAAAAATATTTTGAGAGTTAGTCCAATCTCCTAATATAAGAGAGAGTTCTGGTTTTCTCCTTGTTATTAGAGAGTTTGTAACTCCTGCAATTTTCCCACTTAGTAAATTCTTCTATCTTTGCCCGTGGTTTTTACCCTAATTGTTTAGGGGTTTTCCACGTAACATCTTTGTGTTCTTTATTTTTCCAGCATTCCTTTTATTTATTTTACTGTTGTACTGCTCTATTCGATCCTACATTTTACAACAAGTGGTATCAGAGCTAGATCTTGGTGTAATATATCTACTTATCGTATGCTCTGTGGTTGCCACTATTAGTGGATCCTCCACATCAGAAAATAAGTTGGATAATTATTCACCTTTTGAAAGACTGATTACCGCTCTTGCAGCAATTTCTAATAGAAGCAATGGCGGCAAAATATGAGATTGAAAAATTCAGCGGGAGTAATTTCTCACTGTGGAAGCTGAAGATAAAGGCAATCCTGAGGAAGGACAACTGCTTGGCGGCCATCACCGAAAGACCAGCTGAGATCAAAGATGATAAGTGGAATGAGATGGACGGGAACGCCGTTGCTGATCTTCATCTCGCACTTGCTGATGGAGTTCTATCAAGCATAGCGGAGAAGAAGATGGCGAAAGAGATATGGGACCACCTCACTAAGTTGTACAAGGCCAAGTCACTCCACAACAAAATTTTCCTTAAAAGGAGACTCTATACTTTGCGTATGGCAGAATCTACTTCAGTGACGGGACACATGAATACACTGAACACTCTATTTTCCCAACTCACAACATTGGGACATACAATAGAGTCAAGTGAACGTGCAGAAATTCTACTCCAAAGTCTACCAGATTCATATGATCAACTCGTCATCAACTTAACAAATAATGTCCCCACGGACAGTCTAGTTTTTGACAATATTGCAGCTGCTGTTCTGGAGGAAGAGAGTCGCCGCAAGAACAAGGAAGACAAGCTAGCAAGTTCACAACAAGCGGAGGCTTTGATGGTGACGAGAGGAAGACCAACAGAACGTGAATCTAGTGGGAGTTACAATCGTGGTAGATCAAAGTCGAGGAGTAAGAAGACTTTTAAGTGCTACCACTGTGGCAAGAAAGGTCACTTGAAGAAGGATTGTTGGAGTCTAAATAAAAAGGATTCCAATCCTCAAGGGAATGTTGCAAACACTTCAGATGATGGAGAAGCCATGGTGTGTGAAGCAGCAACTACATCATGTAAAAGATTTACTGATGTATGGCTTCTGATTCGCAGCCCACTTTTCACATGACCTCCCAAGAGAATGGTTCCATCAGTATGAACCTATCTCTGGGGGATCTGTGTACAGCTGTAACGATCAAGCTTTGAAGATCGTTGGCATTGGCACTATCAAACTGAAGATGTACGATGGCACGGTTCGGACCATACAAGAAGTCCGACATGTGGAGGGCCTCAAGAAGAATTTGTTGTCTATAGGACAACTTGATGATCTTGGTTGCAAAATTGAAGTTCAAAACAAGATCATGAAGATAATTCGAGGAGCGCTTGTATGCAT
Source organism: Dioscorea cayenensis subsp. rotundata (assembly GCF_009730915.1). Lineage (NCBI taxonomy): Eukaryota > Viridiplantae > Streptophyta > Magnoliopsida > Dioscoreales > Dioscoreaceae > Dioscorea > Dioscorea cayenensis. The sequence goes on from NC_052478.1 coordinate 20,889,889, forward strand.
GAAGGGAGAAAAGATAGCCGCAAATCTATACATGCTGAAGGGAGAAACTTTACAAGAAGGAGAAGCTTCAGTTGCCACAAGTAGTCCAAGTGAAAGATGCACAATGATATGGCACAGGAAACTTGGACACATGTCAGAGCAAGGAATAAAGATTCTTGCAGAAAGGAATCTACTTCAAGGTCTCACAAAGGTAACACTACCCTTTTATGAACATTGCATTGTAAGCAAGCAGCATCGACTCAAGTTCAACACATCTAATTCTAGAAGCAAAGCAATTCTAGAATTGGTTCACTCTGATGTGTGGCAAGCACCAGTTACATCCCTGGGAGGAGCAAATTACTTTGTATCATTTATTGATGACTATTCCAGGAGATGTTGGGTGTACCCTATCAAGAGGAAGGCTGATGTGTTTCAAGTCTTCAAATTTTACAAAGCGCGGATGGAACTTGAATCTGGCGAGAAGATGAAGTGCTTGAGGACTGATAATGGAGGAGAATATACTAGCAAAGAATTTGATGAATTCTGCAAGCAAGAAGGCATCAAAAGGCAGTTCACTACAGCATACACTCCTCAACAAAATGGAGTGGCAGAGCGGATGAACAGGACTCTGTTGGAAAGAACAAGAGCTATGTTGGGAGCTGCAGGCTTAGATAAGACGTTCTGGGCAGAAGCAGCCAGTACCGCCTGTTATGTGGTGAATCGGGCCCCATCAACTGCAATCGAGTTGAAGACACCGATGGAGATGTGGACTGGTAAGCCAGTTGATTATTCAAACCTTCATATATTTGGAAGTCCTGTATATGTAATGTACAATACCCAAGAAACTACAAAACTGGATCCAAAATCCAGAAAATGTATGTTCTTAGGATATGCTGATGGTGTTAAGGGGTACCGCCTGTGGGATCCCACTGCCCATAAGGTTGTAATCAGCAGGGATGTTATCTTCATTGAAGATAAAGAACAAGAGCAAGTAGATGGTGAAAGTACTTCAAAAGAAAGCACAGAGACTACAACAATACAGGTAGAAAAAGAAGCTGAAGCTACACCAGAGCACGAGGTACAAGAACCAGCTGAATCTGAAGTTCCAGAAGTTCGGCGGTCAACTCGTACAAAAAAGGTACCAAGTTGGCATTCTGACTATATTATGGAGGGTAATATTGCATACTGTCTTCTAACTGAGGATGAAGAGCCATCAACTCTTCAAGAAGCACTGAATAATTCAGATGCATCTCAGTGGATGGCAGCAATGGAAGAAGAAATTGAAGCTCTTCATAAAAATCGGACATGGGAACTGGTGTCGTTGCCACAAGGGCGAAAACCCATTGGCAATAAATGGGTCTACAAGATCAAGCACAATAGTGATAATCAAGTAGATCGTTATCGCGCTAGATTGGTGGTAAAAGGATATGCTCAGAAGGAAGGTATTGACTACAACGAAATATTTTCACCTGTGGTTCGACTCACAACAGTCCGAGTAGTCCTGGCGATGTGTGCTACATTTGACTTGCAGCTTGAGCAGTTAGTTGTCAAAACTGCATTTCTTCATGGAGATCTTGAAGAAGAAATTTATATGCTCCAACCAAAAGGTTTTGAAGAAAAAGGTAAAGAGAACTTGGTTTGCAGGTTGAACAAATCTCTGTACGGTCTAAAGCAGGCGCCAAGATGTTGGTACAAGAGATTTGATTCCTTCATCATGAGCCTTGGATACAGCAGATTCAATACAGACCCTTGTGCATATGTCAAGAGGTTTGAAGAAGAAGATTTTGTCTTCTTGTTGCTGTATGTTGACGACATGTTGGTAGTAGGCCCCAACAAAGATCGTATCAAGGAGTTGAAGGCACAATTGGCTAGGGAGTTTGAAATGAAGGACTTGGGACCGGCAAACAAGATTGAAGGGATGCAAATTCACCGAGACAGAAATAATAGGAAGATTTGGCTTTCTCAGAAGACTTATCTGAAGAAGATCTTGCGGTGGTTCAACATGCAAGATTGTAAGCCAATTTCTACCCCACTTCCTGTTAATTTCAAGTTATCCTCAAGTATGTGTCCTAGCAGTGAAGAAGAGAGGATGGAGATGTCTCGAGTACCGTATGCATCAGCGGTGGGAAGCCTAATGTTTGCCATGATCTGTACAAGACCAGACATTGCACATGCAGTGGGAGTGGTAAGTCGGTACATGGCGAATCCTGGTCGAGAGCATTGGAGTGTTGTTAAGAGGATTCTCAGATATGTAAAGGGAACCTCAGATGTTGCATTATGTTATGGGGGATCTGACTTTACTGTCAGTGGATATGTTGATGCTGATTATGCAGGTGATCTTGATAAAAGCAAATCCACTACTGGATATGTGTTCACACTAGCAGGAGGAGCTGTGAGCTGGGTTTCAAAACTACAGTCAGTCGTGGCTACGTCAACGACAGAAGCAGAGTATCTGGCAGCTACACAAGCCAGTAAAGAAACAGTGTGGTTGAAGATGGTGTTGGAAGAACTCGGGCACAAACAAGAGAATATCACTCTATATTGTGACAACCAGAGTGCATTGCATCTTGCAAGGAATCCAGCATTTCATTCAAAGACAAAACATATCAGAGTTCAGTACCATTTCGTTCGTGAGAAAGTTGAAGAAGGTACAGTGGACATGCACAAGATCCATACCAAGGACAACATAGCAGACTTTATGACAAAAGCAATCAACGCTGACAGATTCATATGGTGTCGATCCTCTTGTGGTCTGACAGAGACGTAAGCAACATCGAATGGCAAGATAGAAAGAATAGTGTGAAGATCTGATTGTCTTTCAATCAAATCTTCAAGTGGGAGAATTGTTGGCTAAAACTATCTCCTACAAAACTTTGGCCCTAAACTAATTGCTCAAAACCATTAGCCCAAAACCAATGAACAAATCCATGGATTATAAACTAATGGCTTACTTAAACCATTAGAACCTAAACCATGATCTTAACCCATGGATTAGTGCCCACATATTAAAGGAAAATGGTGGTTTTAGTTGGCCTATATATATGTGAGCCTATTCTCATTCTTAAACATAACCTTGAGTTAAGAATCAAGTGAAGAAGTGAGAGTGAGAAGAAATTAGAGAGAGAAGAAAAGTGTGGAAAAAAATATTTTTGAGAGTTAGTCCAATCTCCCTAATATAAGAGAGAGTTCGGGTTTTTCTCCTTGTTATTAGAGAGTTTGTAACTCCCTGCAATTTTTCCCACTTAGTAAATTCTTCTATCTTTGCCCGTGGTTTTTTTACCCTAATTGTTTAGGGGTTTTTCCACGTAACATCTTTTGTGTTCTTTATTTTTTTCCAAAGATTCCTTTTTTATTTATTTTTATCGTTGTATCGCTTCTATTCGATCCTACATTTTACAACAATATCTTACAAATTTATTTAAAATTTAATTAAACATTCAATAAAAATTTTGGATAAATTATCGAGATAGCCACCCAGCTATATATAGGTAAGTCAATTACATTATATATATATATACGCATATGAATCTTTCCATTCATGTTATTCTATTAAAAACTATATAAATTACTAGATAAACAAAGCTTTACAATATCATTATATAAAAATTTTGTTAAATGTTAAAAAAAAATGAGTATAGAATATCTTTTAAATTAAAAGGTGAGTTTTACAAAACGATTGTCAGGATAATAATAATGCACGTGGGACTGGATAGGTGGTTAAGAAACAATGTACTTAAAAAATGAGTGTATAGCTGAGATGAAAATGTTAAGATGGATATCAAGCGTTATTAGAAAAAACTAATTAATGATTGAATTTATTCAAAATTAATAGATTAGCAGTAGCTTAAGAAATTCTGACAATTAATATAACAATTAAAAAAAATCTCATCTTAACATATTATGTGTGAGAATAAGAAAGGGAGACATTTAAAAAAGTCAAAATATCTGAGATTTTAATTACCAAATTTGAAGCTTTATAACTACAAGAGGAAAAAAAAATTAAGGACAAACAGCAAAAAAGACAATGAGCTTCATGCTTGGTTGGAAGCTGAAAGTGAAACAAGTGAACTCAAATCAAACAGAAGATATAAAACAATGAAATAAGCATGAGCTCATATAATTGTAAAAGTCAATAACTTTCATAAAGCTTTATATCAACTTAATTTTGTTAGAGGTGATTAGTAGCTGCGCAATTATGTCGGCCAGTAGTTTGAGTGATGAAGAACGCAGAAGAAGCTTGAATAGATGATTCAAGATGTGCTGCTTATGGAAAATGTTGTGATGTGGCAGTAAGGGAATGGTTATTATGTACTAGGGATAAAGTGGAGATATGATATGTTTTGATTTTGTTGTACGTGCATGGTCTGCAAAGTCTTCAAGTTTGACAACCTCTTTTGTCTTTCTGTGTTATTATGTACTAGGGTTAAAGTAGAGATATGATAGGTTTTGATTTTGTTGTACGTGCATGGTCTGCAAAGTCTTCTAGTTTGACAACCTCTTTTGTCTTTCTGTGTAATATATATGTGAGTGAATCCCATCTTTCTCTCATCTGAAAATTAAACGATATAGTTGTGTGATGAGAAATAACGTACTGTCTTCATACACTTCGTGAGAGCCTAAATCTAGCAAATTTGAGGCTGAAATAGATCTTCAAGGGCATAACATCCCTCGTCTTCTCCATCAACGGATCAGCCCCAATAAAATTCATTGTCCCTTTATAATCACTAGAATTCAGCACCAAAGAAAAACCAAGCCATGATGTGTACACTTCCTTCTTATCATGCATACAAATACAGTCATTGTGTTATCAATAGTTATAGGATCGTCGATGACTACTACATCGACGCCAATGTGCATGAGACTGCTACGTGTAGTCCGGTTGGTCCACATCGGAGCTCCGACTATAGCTGGCATGGCCTTGGCCATGTTCCGGCCATTGTAAAGAATGTCGTAGACATAGATAAGTAAGGTCTTGCATAAGTAGTTTAGTCTTATTTTTTCTCTTCATTGCTTGAGTTGAGGGGGAAAAGAGCACAAGGAGAAGGGCGCATGGTGGCAGTGGTTGTGGCTTTTGAAAATAATCTCTTGTTTTACATATGATCAGTGGTTTCTCCCCTCTATTCATGTTGAAAGTTTATATCAATGTACGACTTTGCGAGGAAGGTCATATCCTTTAATATAATTCTTAGTAGTAGCAGAGGGTGCGCTATATATATATAATTAATATGTGAGACGATATTCCTCTTCTTCACTCCTCACTCCTCAGCAAGAGTTTGTCTTTACTTATTGGTCCTTGTGGAGTCGTGGGCACCGTTGAAATAAATCAATTGCGCATCACTGAGAATACTATAAACTTTTTGAATAAAAACAGTAAAACAAGTACTCTTGTTCTTTATATTATTATTATTATTATTATTATTATTATTATTATTATTATTATTATTATTACCTTTCCATTACAATGGTGAAGGCCTTACAACACTGATCAAACAGTAGCCTTAATTGCAGAGATATTCCCTGGTAATGACACCAAATTAACACGTCTAATTTGAGAGCTATAACCACTCAAAAGATCATAGTAACGACTCCAAGGCATGATACCCCCATATTTGTCTGAATACATGATGGAAGGGAGCACCTCAGAGATCAGAGTGTCCGGTGATATGTACCCACTTCCAGCGGCTTCTGGTGACGCGGGCAACCCTATGAAGAGTTTAGTAGCCGTTACACTTGATGTCCACTGGTTCCAAGAACTAATCAAGTTAACAGCGTTGCTGAAGTAGTGGCATGGAAGATTGTTATAGAATTGCACCCAGACATAGTCAAAAAGACCAGTGGCGAGTGCAAAAGATACAATATATAGTGAAAGATAGTTGATAAATTCTACTGACACAGCATCCAAAGTTAAAAGTTAAAGACAAAATGCAAAACAAAGGTAACTTTGAAAAGTAAATGTCCAATCCCAGCGTAGATTCATAACTCCACATCCAATCCCAGCATAGTTCCCATGCAACGTACAACGTAGCCAACCATTCAATGTGTAGGCAAGTTCTTTGTAGTTGGCTTAAGGTTCTGAGCAAACCCATCAACACACTTCCCTTGCTCTGAACCTCTCACACCCAAGGCTTCTCTTAAGTATTCGAACTTTTGATTCGCCAAACCTTTCATGAAAACGTCAGCGATCTGCTCATGTGTGTTGCAATATGTGATACTAATTGTTCCTTCTTTAACTACTTTAACTAAGTCTCGTATGAAGTGATACCTTGTATCTACATGCTTAGTTCGGCCATGAATGATAGGATTTTTAGTAATAGAAATGGCCGATTTATTATCACACATGATCACACTTGAGTTCTCTTGCTTCTCATTCAAGTCTTCAAGCAAACGTCTCAGCCATACTGCCTCACAAGCCGCTGAAGTAACTGAGATATATTCAGCCTCAGTGCTAGATAGTGCAGCTGTTTGTTGCTTCTTTGAGCACCATGCTATTGCACCTGAGCCTAGCATGAATACCCAGCCTGTAGTGCTCCATCGGTTATCCGGCGATCCTCCCCAATCGCTGTCAGAGTATTCGATGAGTCTAAGATCAACGTTGCTCTCATATTGAATTCCATATCCCATTGTACCCTTTACATAGCGCAGAATTCTTTTTACAACACCATAGTGATACATAGATGGAGTTTGCATAAACCGTGCGACCATTCCAATGGCATGCATTATATCTGGCCGTGAATGGGTTAAATATAGCAAACTCCCAACCAACATTCGGTACCTATTGGGATTCATCTTTCCTGAGTTATCCTGATGATGCAGCTTTTCATTCAGATTCATTGATGTGGAAATAGGATTGCAAAGCAGCATACCTTCTTTGTTTAGGAGATCTTCAGCATACTTTCGTTGTGAGACAAATAGAGAGTTCTCACCTTGAATCACTTCCAAACCAAGGAAGTATTTCAAATGTCCAAGGTCTAACATTTCAAATACATTTATCATACTTTCTTTGAACTGCGCCAACATCTCTTTGGGGTTTCCCATTTAGATGATATCATCTACATACAAACACAACAAAAGAATATTTGAAACTCCACTGCATTTCTTATAGATTGTAGGCTCATTTATGCTTCATGTGAATCCCATATGTAGGAAATGAGAATCGATTCGGCTATACCAAGCTCTGGGAGCTTGTTTGAGACCGTACAAAGCCTTTCGAAGCTTGAAAACCTTCTCTTCTTGACCTCTGATAATGAATCCCTCAGGTTGACTTACATAGACCTCCTCCACCAATTCTCCATTCAAGAACGCGGTCTTGACATCTAACTGGTGAATCTTCCATCTTCTCTGTGTCCCTATAACAAGTAATAGCCTCACCATCTCCATTCGAGCAACCGGTGAGAAGACTTCTTCATAATCGATCCCCTCTACTTGACTATAACCCTTTGCAATAATTCGTGCCTTCTTCCTTAGTAAGCTTCCATCTAGATTGAACTTTGATTTGAATACCCACTTCAATCCGATGGCCTTCTTTCCCTGTGGTAGGTCCGACAGCGCCCATGTTTCATTCTTGTAAATTGACTGCATCTCCTCTCGCATGGCAGCAACCCAATCCTCGTTCTTGATAGCTTCTTCGAATATGCTCGAGTCTGCAGCCGTTAGTGCAAAAGAACAAGTTGCATATATATCAGTCAAGTTCTTATACCTTACTGGAGAGGCATCTTCATCAACTGACTCCATCGGATGAGTAAGTGAAGAATTAAATTCAAGCCGTTTATCAGATGGATTGTGTGGTGGAGAGATCTCCATTTGATCATTAGTTTCTTCTTCATCCACGTCATCGTCTGGCACGAAATTTGTTGTGATCGACCCAACATCCTTGGACCAATCCCATCTTTTCCTTTCAAAAAACGAAGATTCCTGCTTACTTGGACGCGTCTCGTGACTGAGTCAAACATCTTGAACGCCTTTGAGTTTTCACAATACCCAATAAATACACCCGGCGCTGACTTTACATCAAACTTCCTCCTTTGTTGCTGGTCAATATATGAATATGTTAAGCACCTGAAGACTCGTAAATGCTCAATATTGGGTTTTGACCCAGTTAACACCTCATATGGTGTTTGTTTCTTCAATGCCGTCGTCGGAGAAAGGTTCAGTATATAAATAGCGGTTGCGACCACCTCCGCCCAAAACTCTATCGGAAGATGCGCCTCCTTCAACATCATCCTCGCCATTTCAGTGACTGTCCGGTTCTTCCTTTTGGCGACACCATTTTGCTGAGGAGAGCGAGGAGCCGTGAACTACTGTTGAATCCCCGAGTCTTCACAGAAAAACATGAAGTCTCTGGACATGAATTCGCCACCACGATCAGTGCGAAGCTTCTTCACTGACACTGATAGTTGCTTTTCTACATAAAGCTTGAATAGCTTGAACTGAGATACAGCATCAGACTTTCTCTTGATAAAGTAGACCCAGAGTGCCTGGAGAAATCATCTGTCAATAAGAAAAAATACTGATTACCTCCCAAAGATAGTGTTTGCATTGGGACAACAAGATCAGCGTGAATGAGCTCCAAAGGTGCGACCGCTCTTCTTGCTTGACCGACAGGGAATTCACTTCGGCTTTGCTTCCCTAGAAAACATGATTCACAAGCTTCTATGTTGGTGATGTTTGGCAGTCCAATGACCATCTTAAACTCGGATAGGTTCCTCAAGCTCCTTTGATTTAGGTGTCCAAATCTCTTATGCCAGAGATCAGACATCTTCTCTTCTCCTTGGGCTACGTTAGCTGTCCTGACATCATCAGCATCGAGCGGAAAGAGCCTGTGAGCCGTCATGAGTACATGGGCAACTTTCTCCTTTGAAGTAACATCTCTAATGATGCACTCCCCTTCAGCAAACTCCATAGTGTAGCCGGAGTTCATTAGTTGTCCCACGCCCAGGTTGTGCGCTAAATTAGGCATGAACTGTACATTGGTTAGGCTGTTGGATCTCCCACTGCTTGAGCGAAGAATAACAGACCCAATTCCATCCACTCAAAGAGACTTCCCATCTCCAAGCTTAATGGTCTGATTATGCACCTCCTTTAGTTGCTGAAATAGGCTCCTGTTTCCTGACATATGATTAGAGCAACCAGAGTCTATTAACCACGTACCTCCAGCTCCATGTACATCCTCACTTGTGGCCATGAATAGCAGCTCCTCATCTCCTTCTTTAGCTTCTTTAGAAACATTCGTTTCCTTGCCTTTAAACTGGTATTGCGATTTTATGTGCCCATACTTCTTACAAGCATAGCACTGAACTCCTTTGTTATGCTTGGTGCTTTCAGAGGTGCGAATATGACTTTGATCTGGGCTCCATCTACCTTGCCCTTGATTTGAATTCCAGCCTCGACCTCGTCCTCGTCCTCTGTGATACCCGCGACCACGACCTCTACCTCCACGGCCACCTTGCTCTCGAAATGAAGCACCCTTGACATACAGGGCCTTCTCCTCTGTGTGGTCTTGTTCAACATCAAGTCTACCTTCATGTCCCTTGAGAGATCCACTGAGCTCTTCAATAGTGAGAGAGCGCAGGTCCTTCGACTCAATAATGGACGACACCACATGACTGAACCTTAGAGTTAAACTCCGGAGAATCTTCCCAACAACGGCCGGGTCACCGAGCCCCTCTCCCAGGGCTCAAATATGATTCACTACAGTTAGCACCCTGCTTATGTAGTCTTGCACCTTTTCTCCGTTCTTCATGCGTGTATTCTCGAAGTCTTGATGATGAGAGTGAAGCTGGGCAGCAGCATTCTTGGTGTAACCTTGATATTCACCCTTCAGGATGTCCCACGCCTTCTTTGCATTCCTTGTTTGTGAAATTCAGATGAGAACCTTGGCATCCAGAGCTTGCTGAATTAGACACAAGGCTTTTGCATATCTTTTGATATTTTCTGTTCTCTTGTGTTCATCTTCTTCTTCTTCATTGTATCCATTCTCAACTATTCCCCAAAGGTCACGAGAGAGGAGAATGGTCTCCATCTTCAGGCTCCACAAGTTGTAACCATCTCCATTGAAGGGAAGCACATTGACTTGAGATGATCCAGTCCCATTCGCAGCCATCTCCCTTTGAGCTCAAGACAACGTCTCTGATACCAGTGTTAGGATCGAAAGAGAGAAAGAAGAAGCAAGAAACACTCACAGACACATTACACTCACTAATGTTTTCTGTGAAGCTTAATTGATATATTAAGACTTAACTTAAAGCAACGCAAAAGATATAATATATAGTGAAAGATAGTTGACTAATTCTATTGACACAGCACCCAAACTTAAAAGTTAAAGACAAAATGCAAAACAAAAGGTAACTTTGAAAAGTAAATGTCCAATCCCAGCGTAGATTCATAACTCCACATCCAATCCCAGCATAGTTCCCATGCAACGTACGACGTAGCCAACCATTCAATGTTTAGTCAAGTTCTTTGTAGCTGGCTTAAGGTTCTGAGCAAACCCATCAACAAAATACACCTACACATATATTCAAACAAGATTAACTATCCTTTATATATATATATTATATAGATATATATAGATATATATATATATAGATATACCAATATTAATTTGTTTAGTCAATCCATACATGTGCGTGGCTATTAGGATTTTATTTTCCTGATATTTTACTTATTTGTATTATATATATTAAGGTAATGTTTATAAAGTTTTATTTAACTAAGCATTTAACCAATTTTATTTATTTCTAGAAGTGATAGCGAAGCTGCACCGATGGTGGAGGAGAATCTCCACAAAGAGGAATAGATTGATAATCTTTGATATATGCTCTAGTTGGCAGTAATCATAGATAATTTTTTGGACATTCATCTCCTTGAAGTCCTTTCTCATATCTCACCTTCTCACCTCTTTTGTAAGGTTCTCATAGTTATATATCACAAGCGGTTCTGCATGCACCCATAGTTTTTGTATTTTACCAAGTTTTTGTTAGTAAGTTAAACTTGTATTGTGTTAAGTTTGTGTTTTGTCTTGGGATGTGGTTTCTAAATCTTGTGGTTTGTATTAAGCTTGCTATCTTGAGATGTGTGTGATTTTGATCAAACTGAACATTATAAGCTTTGTATTAAAACAGGGAAGTAGAAGCTCCTTTTCTATCTGCAGACAGTAAGAGAATTTCACCAAAAAGAGTGAACATCACCTTGATTTTTCTCTTTTTTGATAGATCAACAACAAGATGAGTAGGATCTTTGTCAAGATCAGCTCAATTAAGTGGGTACACTCTATACTTATTTTCTCCTTATTTGAATGTGAAGTGGCTCATATTTGTATGAGAAATGTATGCAACTTCATGGATGACATGGAAATCTGAAGATCTGCAGCTTGTATGTGCTTGAATTTAATATTGTGGTATCAGAGCCACCGATTATTGTGTCGATCTACGAATCTAACCTTCGGTTACTGTAGATCCGGGTCAAAATTTCTTCAAATTCAGGCAAAATTTCATGAACTACACCCTTTGTGGTGGTGATAAAAGTCATAGTTCTTGTTGATCTATCAGTTAAAGTAGGAGGATTCAAGTGAATCATGAACAACATGTTCCCATTTCAGTTTCCTAAGCTCACAAAGGAGAACTATGAGAACTGGTGTATCAGAATGAAAGCTTTATTGGGATCACAGGATGTATGGGAGATTGTAGAGAAGGGCTATGATCAACCAGCAAATGAGGAAGGATTGACAGCTGCACAGAAGGGTACTTTTCAGAAGGCAAAGAAAAAGGACCAGCAAGCACTAACTCTCATTTATATGTGTTTGGATGAGGGCATGTTTGAAAAGATTGCTGCAGCAACTAGTGCAAAGAATGCTTGGGAGATCCTAAAAAATTCTTTCAGAGGGAAAGATAAAGTGGTTAAGGTCCATCTACAAACTTTGAGAGGTGAATATGAAGCTCTTAAAATGAAGGAATCAGAAACTATTGAAGAGTATGTCAATGGTGTTCTGGCAGTTGTCAATCAATTGAAGAGATATGGAGAGACTCTACAAAATGTTCAAGTGGTTGAAAAAAATTCTTCACTCTTTGACTTCAAAATTTGATTACATAGTGATAGCTATTGAAGAATCTAAAGATTTAGAGTCAATGACTATAGATCAGCTATTAGGTTCTTTACAAGCCCGAGAAGAGAGATTGAAGAAAAGAGAAGAAGGTGTTGTTCATGCATTGCAAGGAAAGTTAGATGTGAGAGAAAAAGGAGAATCACATCAACAATTTATTGAGAACCGAGGAGGAGGTCGAGGAAGAGCAAGAGGCAGAGGCCAAAGCCAATTTCATGGAAATCGTGGAAGAGGCAGGGTAGGCAGGACATTTTTTAATAATGAAGAGGTGAACTCTGGACAGCAAAATTTCAGAGGAAGAGGCAGAGGTGGCTGGTTTCAAGGTGACCGTGGGCGTGGTAGAAACACCAATGTAAAGTGCTACAATCGTCACAAATTTGGGCACATTACAACAAATTGTTGGTTGAAAGCAAGCAGGGATAACAAAGCAAATTATGTGGAGGTTAAGGAAAGTGAACAATCTTCTTTATTATTAACTTGCAACGGAGAAGAAGGAGGAAATGCCAAGTATTGGTACCTTGACTCAAGAGCCAGTAATCACATGACTGGGAATAAAGACTTATTTTGCAGCCTTGATGAGAGTGTTAAAGGCAGTATCTCTTTTGGTGATAAGACTAAAGTGCCAGTTATGGGAAAAGGTGATATTCTTATCAGATCAAAAAATGGTGATCATCAATTCATCTCTTAAGCTTATTATGTTCCAGCTCTAAAAACAAATATTTTGAGTATTGGGCAGCTATTGGAGAAAGGGTATGAAATAGATATGAACAAAAATGGGCTATGTATGAGAGATGGAAAAAGGAGGGTGATAGCAAAGGTACCATTAGCAAAGAACAATATGTTCAAGCTGAAAATTAACTATGATAGTCCCATGTGCTTGAGGGCTTCTATGGGTGATCTTTCATGGCTTTGGCATCTCAGAATGGGTCATCTAAATTTTGGTGGTTTGGAGCAACTTTCCAAGAAAAAGATGGTGTATGGTTTGCCACACATAAATCATCCAAAGCAAATATGTGAATGTTGCATGTATGGAAAGCAGTCAAGGATGAGTTTTCCAAAGGAGTTGTTCTTTCGAGCCTTAATGCCACTTGAATTAGTGTATGCTGACTTATGTGGGCCACTCCAACCAAGTTCTTTTGGAAAGAACATGTATTTCTTGTTGTTTATTGATGATTATTCTCGTAAAACTTGGGTTTACTTCTTGAAGGAAAAATCTGAAGCACTTGAAGTCTTCAAGAAATTTAAAGCTCAAGTGGAAAATGAAAGTGGTCATAAAATTAAAGTCTTACGAACTGATCGCGGTGGGGAGTTTACATCAAAACAATTCAATCAGTTTTGTGACTATCTTGGTGTTCGGCATTCATTGACTGTGCCAAGATCACCTCAACAAAATGGTGTAGTGGAGAGGAAAAACAGAACAGTACTTAATATGGCTCGCAGTATGTTGAAGAGCAAGCTAATGCCAAAGGAGTTTTGGGCAGAGGCAGTAGCATGCGTAGTCTACATAAATAATAGATGCCCCACACAGAAATTGAAGCAAAAGACACCACATGAAGCTTGGAGTGGCAAGAAACCAAATATTTCTCATTCGAGAGTATTTGGTAGTATTGGCAATGTTCATGTCCCAGACGAGACAAGGAGAAAACTGGATGATAAAAGTGAGAAGTTGGTATTTGTGGGTTATGCCGAGAATTCGAAAGGTTATAAATTTTACAATCCTCAGAATGGCAAGACAAATATTAGTAGAGATGTAAAGTTTGATGAAGAAGGTTCTTGGGAGTGGAATATATCTCAAGATGAAAGCTACAACTTCCTACCTTTATTTGATGAGTCTTTGGTGGTAGATCAAGTTCAAACTGAAGATGTTACTACTACCTCTACATCACAAACTTCTCCTTATGCTACTCAAATAGATCAAGAAGATTTATCCTCTCCAAGCTCCTCTGATAGACCACCTCGTATGCTTAGTGTGGCTGAAATTTATGAAGAAACTGAAGAAGTTAATGATTCTACATTATTTTGCTTATTTTCAGATGTAGAATCAATATCTTTTGAAGATGCTATCAAACATGAAAAATGGAGAATGGCAATGAATGAGGAGATTAAAGCCATTAGAAGGAATGATACTTAAGAGTTAGCAAATCTTCCAAAAGGAAAAAGACCTATAGCAGTAAAGTGGATCTACAAGGCAAAAAAAAATTCTAAAGGAGATTTGGACAAGTATAAAGCTCGTCTTGTAGCAAAAGGTTTCACTTAGAAGGAAGGAATTGATTATGATGGAGTGTTTGCTCCAGTGGCCCGATTAGAGGCTATTCGTTTGATTATTGCATTAACAGCCCAACAAAGATGGAAATTGCATTTGATGGATGTAAAATCAGCCTTTTTGAATGGAGTTTTAGAAGAAGAAGTTTATGTGAATCAACCACAAGGATATATTATTGAAGAACAAGAAGATAAGGTGTTAAGGTTGAAGAAAGCATTGTATGGCCTTAAACAGCCTCCAAGAGTTTGGTATAATTGCATTGATGAATATTTTCAGCAAAATGGCTTTCAAAAGTGTCTCTATGAACATGCCTTATATATGAAGGAGAACAAAAATGGGGATGTCTTATATGTTTGTTTATATGTTGATGATCTGATTTTTACTGGAAGCAATCAGTTGATGTTTGAAGAATTCAAGAAGCAGATGACTGAAAGATTTGAGATGACAGATTTAGGACTCATGTCCTACTACCTTGGCATTGAGGTAAAACAGACTGCATAAGGAATTTTTATTTCTCAGAAGAATTATGCAGAAGCTATATTCAAGGAATTCAATATGGACAGATGTAATTCCATTTCCACACCTATGGAGTGTGGAATTAAACTTTCAAGGTTTGATGATGCTGAAAAGGTAAATCCAACTCTGTTTAGAAGATTGGTTGGAAGATTATGCTTCTTAACTTGTACAAGACCCGATATATTGTATGGAGTTGGTGTTATTAGTCGTTACATGGAATCACCTACAGTGAATCACATGAAAGCAGCCAAAAGAATTCTTCATTATATCAATGGGACACTGAATTATGGCCTATTTTACACTGCTGGAAATGATTTCAGTTTGTATGGATTCAGCGACAGTGATTGGGGCGGTGATGTTGATGATCGGAAAAGTACAAGTGGCTTTGTGTTTTTCATGGGTCATACTGCATTTGCTTGGAGTTCAAAAAAGCAACCAATTGTTACTCTCTCAACATGTGAAGCTGAATATGTTGCAGCAGCTTCCTGTGTTTATCATGCAAGTTGGTTTAGAAATTTGTTAGGTAATCTGAAACTTGAGCAAAATGCAGCAACTGAAGTTTATGTGGATAATAAATCAGCCATTGCTCTTGGGAAAAATCCTATTTTCCAGGAGAGAAGAAAGCACATAGATACTAAATATCATTTTATTAGAGAATGCATTGGAAGAAAGGAAATTCAGCTGAAATATGTGCAATCAAGAGATCAAGTGGCTGACATATTTACTAAAGCCTTGAAGTTTGAGGATTTCTGCAAATTCAGAGTAGCACTTGGAGTTGTGAAAGGCTAGTCTACAAGTTTAAGGAGGGGTGTTAGTAAGTTAAACTTGTATTGTGTTAAGTTTGTGTTTTGTCTTGGGATGTGGTTTCTAAAGCTTGTGGTTTGTATTAAGCTTGCTATCTTGAGATGTGTGTGATTTTGATCAAACTAAACATTATAAGCTTTGTATTAAAACAGGGAAGTAGAAGCTCCTTTTCTATCTGCAGACAGTAAGAGAGTTTCACCAAAAAGAGTGAACATCACCTTGATTTTTCTCTTTTTTGACAGATCAACAACAAGAGGAGTGGGATCTTTGTCAAGATCAGCTCAATTAAGTGTTGAAGATGTGATTGAAGATGGGCAGACAGGTGAAATCATGGTGAAGAATGGTATGATTGCATGGTGTGGTGGAGTGTCGGAAGAGGAGGACGGTGGTGTACAAGCATGGGCTCGCACCAAACTTAGAATAGCATAGTCTGAGAAGCTGGTAGTGTTTTGACTAGTAAAAGTAGGTTTAATGTATTAGTTAATATAGTTTGACTAGTCTTATGGTTAATGTTTTGTTATATGAGACACAATCTCTCAATGTTTGTGTCTGATCAATGGTAATGAAGTCTAAGTTTGTGTGTAACCAATGGGGTAGTAGTGGGTGGCACTGACCAATGAGTGCTTGAGTTGTTGTCTGGTTCTTTGTGTAACTTTTTGATATATAATGCTAGCAAGTGGGAGAAGGTAATTGGTTGGTCAAGCTTTCAACTTTGTTTTCTCCTCTATTTTGACATATTGACCAGGAAAACCCCTGAACAAGAAAATCTAGTCTTTTCTACAAGCACTAGAGAGACTTCAAAGCATTTCGTCGAACACCGTGGTTCTCTCCAGATTTCGGCAGGCCAAAGTTTCAACAATCTGGTATCAGAGCTTGATGGCGACGAGCAGCACTCCAGCAGCACTAGGTTCTCCGGTGACCCTTTCTCAGCCGTCGATACCAGTGTTCACGGGACCGGAATACGGTAGGTGGAGTCTTCGGATGAAGACAGTCTTTAGATCCCTGGAATTGTGGGATCTCATGGAGAAGGGTGCAGTTGAGTCGAAAGACGAGGCTGTAGAAAGGGAGAACAAGAAGCGGGATGCAAGGGCTGTCAGCATTATTCAACAAGCTATGGATGGACCGAATCTGGATAGAATTTCAGAAGCAAAATCGGCGCATGATGCTTGGGATACGCTGAGGAAGCAGTGTCAAGGAACCTCCAAGGTGAAGGCGATGATGATTCAAGCTCTTCGCCAGGATTTCAAAACTCTTCAGATGAGAGATGAGGAGGATGTTCAGGAATACATCACTCGGGTGGTCACCATCACGAACCAGATCAAGGCACTCGACTACAAACTCAAAGAACCCGAGGTTGTCTCTAAAGTCCTTCGAAGTCTAGCTCCAAAGTTTGACTGGGTTGCAGTGGCAGTAGAAGAGTCGAAGGAGATTGCAACGATCTCCCTTGATGATCTCTGCGGCACGCTACAGGCTCATGAGGTGAAAGTAAACCGTGCGGCTGGGAAGATAGGTGAGAAGGCTCTCTTAGTGAAGTCTGAAGCTTCTAACTCATCTCATAACAGAGGAGGAAGTTTAGTAAATTCTTGGGGAGATGGAAGGGGCCGCGGGAGATCTTTCATCCGTGGAAGAGGTCGATCTCGGGGTGGCTGAGGAAGGGGGTTTGAAAACAAAAGTCATATACAGTGTTTTCATTGTAAGAAATTTGGTCATATGAAAGCTGAGTGCAGGTTGAGGGAGAAGCAGCCAGAGAAAGGAGTTGGTCTGGTAGCTGAAGAAGATAACACTGGGAATTTGTTCGTGGCGAGCAATTCAAATGAAGTACAAGTTAACTCAGTCTGGTTGGTTGATTCGGGGTGTTCGAATCACATGACAGGAGACAGACAGTTATTCAGTGACCTTGATGAGTCCTTGAAGATCTCTGTAAGACTTGGGGACAACAAGGAAATGAAAGTTCATGGTGTAGGCACTGTGACAATCAACACCCAATCAGGAGCGCAGAAGAAGCTTCATGGAGTTCAGTACGTGCCAGGACTTGCACATAATCTCCTAAGCGTAGGGCAGATGCTAACCAAAGGTTACTCGGTGGTGTTTGAGAATAATCAATGCATCATTAGTAATAATCAAGAGAAGGAACATGCTATATCTATCACAAGGTCCAGGAATAACATGTCAATGATTGTAAGGAGTTACACACCAGAGGAGCTGTGGCACCTGCGGTTTGGCCATCTGAATTACAAGAGTTTAATATCTCTCACTCACAGAAGGATGGTGAATGGGATGCCTGAACTCAAGGAGAAGACATAGTGTGAGGAATGTGTGTTGGCAAAACAAGCAAGGAATGCATTTCCCAGTGGTGTGTCTCAAAGAGCAAACTCGTGTCTTCAGCTTATTCATATGGACCTGTGTGGCCCTATGAGTGAGGATTCACTAGGAGGAAACATGTATTTTTACTTACTTGTTGATGATTATACCAGGTGGTGTTGGGTATTTTTCATCAAGAACAAGTCAGAGGCTTTTGAGAGATTCAAAAACTTCCATGCACTCGTGGAGAGGCAAACTGGCTTAAAACTCAAGGTTGTGAGGAGTGATCGTGGTGGAGAATTCTCCTCACATGAGTTTCAAGGCTATTGTGACAACCTGGGAATAAAGAGGGAATTCACGGCTCCTTATTCACCTCAACAAAATGGAGTGGTGGAGAGGAAGAATAGGACGGTTGTGGAGATGGCCAGAGGTCTGCTCAAGAGTGGAGGTTTGCCTATCAAATTCTGGGCAGAGGCTGTATCCACTGCGGTGCACCTTATTAATCGATCTCCAACGCAAGCTCTACACAACATGACTTCCTATGAAGCTTGGCATGGAGCTAAACCAAATGTAAGTTATCTCAAAGTATTTGGTTCAGTTGCATTTGCTTTAATTCCATCACATAAGCACCAGAAGCTCGGTGACAAGTCTGAGAGGTGTGTCTTTTTTGGGTACTGCCCAGAGACCAAAGCATATAAGCTATACAACCCCATCACTCGCAAGGCTATAGTGAGTAGGGATGTGTATTTCATGAGGGGTCTCGGTGGAATTGGGATGCATACACTCAAGATAATCCTGAGATCACAATTGAAGAACTAACATAAGGCTTGGGTGAAGCACCAAATGAAAATTCAAGGAGTGTTACTAGTGAGGCAGCAAGAGGATGTGATGTAAATTCAAGTGAAAATAGCTCAGGTCAGAGACAGGGTGATCAAGTAACTGAGGGGGATGAATCACCAATAAGGAAGACCCGATCAATGCAAGATATTTACAACAGCTGTACCTTTGCTTTATGTGCTGGTGATCCAACATAATTTGAAGATGCAGTGAAGCACAAGAAGTGGCAGGATGCAATGAATGAAGAGGTGTTCTCAATTGAGAAAAACGACACTTGGGAATTATGCAAGTTGCCACCGGGGAAGCATGCAGTGGGACTAAAGTGGATATACAAGTCCAAGGTTAATGCTCAAGGTCAAATTGTGAAGCTAAAGGCCAGACTAGTTGCTAAAGGATACTCACAGCAGTTCGGGGTAGACTATGATGAGGTTTTCTCACCAGTTGCACGATTGGAGACGGTGAGGTTACTACTAGCACTGGCAGCACATGCAGGGTGGCCAGTTTTTCACTTCAATGTTAAATCCGCCTTCCTGAATGGAGAAATTCAAGAGGAGATGTATGTTGTACAACCTGAGGGGTATGTGATCAAAGGAAGTGAAGATCATGTCTACAGGTTGAAGAAAGCTCTCTATGGATTGAAGCAGGCCCAGCGCGCATGGTATAGTAGAATAGACCAGCATTTCAGGGATCATGGTTTCATTAGGAGTGAGTATGAGCCTACACTCTATAGAAAGGAGATTTCGTGTGATGAGAGTCTCCTGCTGAGCTTGTATGTAGATGATATTATATATACAAGTTCATCAAGAGGTCTCATTGATCAGTTCAAGGCTGAAATGAAGAAGACATTTGAAATGTCAGATTTAGGAGAGTTGAACTACTTTCTCGGGCTTGAAGTCAATCAAGAACCAGATGGAATTTTTATTAAACAGAAGAATTATATTGAGAACATGTTACTGCAGCTCAATATGAAGAATTGCAAATCAATTACAACTCCAATGGGAGTGGCAGCGAGATCACAAGGAGACTCAGATACTGAGTATGCTGACCCAAGGAAGTATAGAAGACTTATTGGAAAACTCTTATATCTCTCACACACTCGACCTGACATCTGCTACTCGGTGAGCTACTTATCAAGATACATGAATTGTCCAAGCGATGATCACTTCTCAGCAGCGAAGCGAGTTGTGAGGTACCTTGCTGGAACAAAGACTCTTGGGCTTTGGTACTCTCGGGGTGATGAGGGGGAGCTGGAAGCTTACTCGGACAGTGATTGGGGAGGGTCTCTGTCAGATCGAAAGAGCACATCTGGTATGTTGCTTCGTTTAGGCCAAAGCACAGTGTCATGGAGCTCGAAGAAGCAGGAAATTGTTGCGCTATCCACAACAGAGGCCGAATACATCGCAGTAACATCAACTGCATGCCAAGTAGTTTGGTTTAGGAGAATTCTTCATGAATGTGGGCATATAATCAACAAAGCTACTCGACATTGGTGTGATAATCAATCAGCAATCGCAGTGGCGAAGAATCCAGGGCACCATGGGAGGACCAAGCACATTGACGTGCGGTATCACTTCATTCGAGGCCTGGTTTCGGATAATGTTGTCTCACTCCATCACTGCTCCACCAACGAGCAGCTGGCAGACCTGTTCACCAAGACACTTCCATCTGAGAAACACATGGTGATGAGAAACTTGATTGGGATGCGCATGCTTCAATCAAGGGAGGGTGTTGAAGATGTGATTGAAGATGGGCAGACAGATGAAAGCATGGTGAAGAATGGTCTGATTGCATGGTGTGGTGGAGTGTCGGAAGTGGAGGACGGTGGTGTACAAGCATGGGCTCGCACCAAACATAGAATAGCATAGTCTGAGAAGCTGGTAGTGTTTTGACTAGTAAAAGTGGGTTTAATGTATTAGTTAATATAGTTTGACTAGTCTTATGGTTAATGTTTTGTTATATGAGACACAATCTCTCAATGTTTGTGTCTGATCAATGGTAATGAAGTCTAAGTTTGTGTGTAACCAATGGGGTAGTAGTGGGTGGCACTGACCAATGAGTGCTTGAGTTGTTGTCTGGTTCTCTGTGTAACTTTTTGATATATAATGCTAGCAAGTGGGAGAAGGTAATTGGTTGGTCAAGCTTTCAACTTTGTTTTCTCCTCTATTTTGACATATTGACCAGGAAAACCCCTGAACAAGAAAATCTAGTCTTTTCTACAAGCACTAGAGAGACTTCAGAGCATTTCGTCGAACACCTTGGTTCTCTCCAGATTCCGGCAGGCCAAAGTTTCAACATTAAGTGGGTACACTCTATACTTATTTTCTCCTTGTTTGAATGTGAAGTGGTTCATATTTGTATGAGAAGTGTATGCAACTTCATGGATGGCGTGGAAATCTAAAGATCTGCAGCTTGTATGTGCTTGAATTTAACAGTTTTTCTTTGATCTGCAATTTCTTTCTTTCCCTCCATGTACGTGTGTTGCAGTAGGTGCACTGTATCTTTAACCGGTTTATTTTCTTGTTTAATATATTTTGGTTGTTAATCTTCTTTTTTTTAAAAAAAAATCATGTGATACTATTATAATATCATTCAACATTTTAGTATATTAAATAAATTATTATTTTTAAGGATTACCTTTTGTCCTTGTTGACTATAATCGAAGAGCATCTGAGCAAGCTCATCCCAGTGTTGAGTAGTTCCACCCTCGATATCAAAATCAATATCGTCTAAAACAGCATCTCCGAGTGGCCGAGAAGACGATGACCCTCCGAGGAAGTTGTTCCAAAGGTAGTCAGCCACCTGCTGAGCATCTTGAGTGGATACAAGTGTGTAGCTGCCGGAGGCTCCACCCAAAGAGAGAAACACCTTGATACCTTGGCTTTGGCAAGGCTTAATATCATTGCCAATGCTAACACAACCACTAGAGGTAGGATCACAGTGCCCTGCAAGGTTGATGCCCGGAGTCTGGAAGTTGCCGAACTGGTAAAGGAAAGCGAGAACCACGAGCATGCCTCTGCCAGAGAGCCTTCAAAGCCGTTTTGGCCCCAGTAGACAACGATGCTGCCGATGCCGGCGTAGGAGGTGATGCATAGTGCAGCTAAAGTGACGAGGAGGAGAGTTTGGGTTTTTTTGGTTGCTATTAGGAATTTAGGGTATGTGATATATGAAGATGAAGGAGAGGCCTTGGGTTTATATAGAGATGAATGAGAACGGGTGTCTTACGTACGTTGTAGTAAAAGGCTGCATGTAAAAATAAAATAAGTAGTTTTTTTTTCTTACTTTATTCTTTTTTAGGAAATAGAAAATTGGTTGTATTGTAGGGTAGGTCATGAATTTAGAAATTTATTTATTCATTTTTAAATTTGTTTTTGAAAGATGTGTACTTTTGCAAATGAAAGTTTTTTTTTTTTTTAATGTATGATGAGATTGTGTCGGGGGCCAATAATTTCATGAAAAAAGCACGTGTTTTGTTTTAGTTTATATTTAACTTTGTGTGTCCTTATTTAGTAAATAATTGCTAAATATAAATATTTTATGAAAAGATATATATTTTTATGACAATTTGATTTTTGCAAAACTATTAAAGATCATGCCTTTATTGACATGTTTTTTTATTTGATTTTTGAAAAATTTAATTTTTGAGAATGACAACAATTTGTAAGATGTTGTGGTGATGTGAGGCTATTGATTTCAAGAAGATGCGAAGAAATTAAATGGGTGTTTTTCTTTTCTTTTATTTATTGTTGTTATGCCTCTATTATACAAACAAATGAATAATTACCAACACAAAAATTATATGAAAAATATATTTAATTTTATTAAAATCAAAAGACAGTTTATTTTTCATAAAATTATTTAATTGTAAATAAATAATGACGTTTTGGGGGCATTTAAGAAATTAAATATGATTTTCATACCCTTCCCTTCATTGTCCATGTTATTAGAGAAGTATTTATTGGTTTTGTGTTCAGCTATTCGTTTGTAAGATTATAAATGAATTTTAATTTATAATTTAGGGCAAGAGAGTAGTTTTCTAATTTTTATAATACAAGTTTGCCCTTTTCTAAGTCTTCTTTAAGTTTTCTTTTAAAATAATATTAAAAGAATAAAATAAACTTACTAATAAATTTAATTAAGTTTAAATGATGGTCTATTTAATTTCAAAGCCAAGTGAAAATATATATTTGATATCCAAAAAAATTGATGCAAAGATTGATTATTAAAAGTTCATGCGATTAAATAAAAGGTGGTATATGTGAATCATGGGTCAAATTTTCAACTTATAAGATTATGAGTTTGTCAAAAAGTTCATAACCCAGTTGTATTAGTTTCATTGTAAAAAACATTGGTATGAGACATTCAAAAAATTTTGAGTTCAAGTTCTGTTAGACACAGTAGTGATAATAGGTTCATGATTGTAGGTGCGGCTTTAGAACCTAAACCTCATGTCATCGGTAATAGCACATAGACTGGATGTTCAATTTTTCACCAGTATGTATGTCTCTAATGGTGCTTGTTCCATTAAAAAAAACTTTGAATTTCATGAATTAACTTTGTGTGCAGATTCATTTGAAAAAAAAAAAAAAAATTATACTCCAATTTAATATATTTATAAATAATTAAGTGAATGGATTGTCAAAACAAAAGGTTGGAATTATTGAAGTAAATAAAATATATAAAATAGGTGTTTTCTTTGTTATTTTTCAAATAGTGAAATTTACAATAGTGAAAAATTGTAATTCAAAAATCTACAACTATTATGACAGTCAAATATGCAATTGTACGATTTATAATGGTCAAACCTGCAATAATCAGAAATTATGATGGTTAAATCTGCAATAGTAAAAAATCACAACGGTTAAATCTGCAACTATAATTAATTATGATAGTCAAATATGTAATTATCAGTAATATAACGGTCAACTCTGCAACCGCCAGAAATTATGATGGTTAAATTTGCAATGATAAAAAATTACAACCGCCAAATCTGCGACTATCAGTAATTATGATGTTCAAACCTACATTCGTTAGAAATTGTGATGGTCAATTATGTAACGGTAAAAAATTACAACTGTCAAATCTGTAATTGTCAGTAATTATGATGGTCAGTTATAAGAACTTATCTGTAAATATTATATTAAAAAATTGATTATAAAATAAATAAAAAAAGTTAAAAAGTGTTTGCAAGTACCATCCAAAGATTCCAAACATGAGTTTACCTTACTTTAATGAGTTAATTTAGAAAAGAACAATGCATTAGTACTATTTGTGTATTTTGGTAATTATAAATGAAACAGCACATTTTAGTATTTATTTTACTATTTGTGTATTTTGTGTATTTTGGTAATTATAATGAAACAGCACATTTTAGTATTTATTTTACTATTTGTGTATTTTGGTAATTATAAATGAAATGGCACATTTTAGTATTTATTTTTTAAAAAATAATATTAAAAAAAAGCCTCACATGTTTATGTGATCTATCCCTAATTAGATTAAAACGGTTTTTTGTAACTCTAATTCGATTAGATCGATTCTAATGGGTAAACATCTTAAATACAAACTATCATCCACCTATGAGTTATTATTATCTACCTATGAGTTATTATTACTATTATATAATAGAGGCTTTATGAAATTTTCAACATTTTTTCCTTAATATATAAATTATATAACTTTATTAAACAAATAAATGATGGAGATTTTTTTCCTTTAGCGTCTCACCGTCAGAGAGGTAGAGCCATGCATACCTCTTGTCTGCGTGCGGTTTGTGAGGCAAATATATATCTGGGTGCGGGAACCATCCATAGTTCGTGCTCACAACTCTTAACACCCACCTTTTGTCCGAAGAAATTGATTCTCGTTAACTATGAAGTGATCTCATGACGATCTCATAACCAATTGATCCTAAAACTCTTGGAAAAAAATAATGGAGTTAGAAGAGCAAGGGATTGAAGGGAATGGAGAGCATGGCGTTTTTAAAATTACGTATAAAATATGATATTGATTTTTTTATAGTTTGGATGAAGATTTTTACTGAAAAGTTTATGAAATGATATAATAACTTAATGAAAAATTAATTTTGAAATAAATATTCACATAAATAAAAAAAAAATGGCTAATTATTTATTTATTTAAAAAATAATTGGAGAAAGGAAAATAAATCAATCTGTCAATCAATGATGACTTGATTGGATATGATAAACTGTGGCAAGATGTGCCTTTTGAGCCTAACTGAAAATGATATGTGTTTTGGTGTTCACATGAAACATTTTATCTATTTATTTATTTATTTACTCATCTTCATCTCCTTCATATTTACAAAAAAATATTATTATTATTATTATTATTAAACGCAATCAAAAAGTAATTTAATGATTTTCTTAATTTCATTTCACCTTTTTTTATATTTTTTATTAATATACTTTTTTATATTATTCACCTTAAAAAACTAAGAAATTATATATATTTCTCATACATTAGTTTCTCACTTATATCAATATTTATTTTCTAATTTATTTACAATTAACTATTAAATCATCTATTTCTCTAATTAAAAATCCCCTCAAAATAAGAGTTTATAATATATAATTTAAATTTTATCTTGCGAATATCTATTTTCTGATTAATTTTACCGTTTAATTATTAAATCATCTATTTCTCTAATTAAAAATCCCCTCAAAATAAGAGTTTATAAAAATTTTAATTTTATCTTTTCTAATAAAAATATTTAGAAAAACATAAAATATAAACATAATAATTTAAAGCTGGTGACAACTACCAACTTGTGCTGTCATTGTCTCTGGAAGGACCCATTCGTATTAATTAATTTTTATTTATTTTTTATGAAAATTGTCAAAAACAGCCTCTAAGTTTGCAATATATACAAATTGTCCCTCTAAATTTGATTATCTATAAAAAACCCCTGCTTTTGAATACAATGAATTTGAAACCCCCCAAGCATGTAATGGAGTTAGTTTTGAATTTTTTGGACAAAATTATCCCTTGCATGGGAAGTTGTGGCAAATGAGACATGTTTTGACCATAACGCCCTTTGCTGCAATAATTTTTCCTCTTCAAGAGGAAGCAGTTTTTTTTCTTAGTTAATCCTCAGAGAACACCATTATTGGCGCTAGTTTCCTTTTTATTTCTTCATCTCTTCAGCTTTTTCTTTTTAAAGTTGTCGTTGCCTGTAGGATTGGACCACTGCCTCGAAGGAGAACTCCTGCTCAACTCTTCGGCATTTCATTAGTTTGCGCTCCAAGGTATTGAGGCGAGGTGGACGTCGTTGATGTTGTGCAGTTTCCTTTTGTTTTGATATTCTATGGGTTTCTTTCTGGTTTGATTTATAAAGTATTCTTTGTAAGATCTACGATTGTGTCCGCACTCATGGTAGTGAAGTGAGTTTTTTAAATGGTTAGCGCTAACAAAACGTTGTCCGACATGCAATGACAAAACTTCAAAATGATCTAATGAGGAAGGAAGGCCTACTAAACCGTCAGAATGGCCCTGATCGAGGTGGAACCGATACACTCGTAGAATCCGAATACCTACTAAAATCATTTCTGTTTAAACAGAAATTGGATAAATTTAAACAGAGACATAACATGATAAATTTAAACAAAAACATTTCTGTTTAAGAAAAAACTGTATAATTTTAAACAGAAATAGGGACATAACAAAGATAGCTGAGAAAAAACATAAGTTTTAAGCGGAAACTTGGATAATTAATCAATAATTAACTTGTATAACTATGTTTCTGTTTAAATATCATCGTCTCATTTTAAATTTGCATTTATTTATGGAAACAATTTTCATAAATAACGAGCAAAATGTACAATAATATGGGATAGTTTGTGGCAAACATATGTAACGAATATAAGTTGTCCTCTATGCTTAGTTGGCGACAATTTCTTTGCAAGATCTACGATTGTGTCCGCACTCGTGGTAGTGAAGTGAGTTTTTTAAATGGTTAGCACCTATAAAACGTTGTCCGACATGCAATGACAAAACTTAAAATTGATCTAACAAGTAAGGAAGGCCTACTAAACCGTCATGATGGCCCTGAGGTGAAACGGATACGCTTGTAGAATCCGAATACCTACTAAAATCATTTCTATTTAAACAGAAACTGGATAAATTTAAACAGAGACATAACATTTTAAACAGAAACTTGATAAATTTAAACGGAAATATTTCTGTTTAAACAAAAAATTGTATAATTTTAAACGAAAACAGGGACATAATAAGTATAGCTGAGAAAAAACATAAGTTTTAAGCGGAAACTGGGATGATTAATCAATAATTAACTTGAACAACTATGTTTCTGTTTAAATATCATCGTTTCATTTTAAATTTGCGTTTATTTATGGAAATAATTTTCATAAATAAAGAGCAAAATGTACAATAATATGCAATAGTTTGTGGCAAACATATGTAACGAATATAAGTTGTATTCTATGCTTAGTTGGCGACAGTTTTTTTGCAAGATCTACGATTGTGTCAGCACTCGTGATAATGAAGTGAGTTTTTTAAATGGTTAGCACCTACAAAATGTTGTCCGACATGCAATGACAAAACTTTAAATTGATCTAACGACTAAGGAAGGCATACTAAACCGTCAGGATGGCCCTGAGGTGGAACCGATACACTCGTAGAATCCGAATACCTATTAAAATTATTTCTGTTTAAACAGAAACTGGATAAATTTAAACAGAGGTATAACATTTTAAACGGAAACATTTCTGTTTAAACAAAAAACTGTATAATTTTAAATGGAAACATGGATATGACAAGGATAGCTGAAAAAAAACATAAGTTTTTAGCGGAAACTGGGATAATTAATCAATAATTAACTTGTACAACTATGTTTCTGTTTAAATATCATTGTTTCATTTTACATTTGCGTTTATTTATGAAAATGATTTTCATAAATACCGAGCAAAATGTACAGTAATATGCGATAGTTTGTGGCAAACATATGTAACGAATATAAGTTGTTCTTTATGCTTCGTTGGCGACAGTTTCTTTGCAAGATCTATGATTGTGTCAGCACTCGTGGTAGTGAAGTGAGTTTTTAAATGGTTAGCGCCTACAAAACGTTGTCCGACATGCAATGACAAAACTTTAAATTAATCAACGAGTAAGAAAGGCCTACTAAACCGTCAGAATGACCCTGAGGTGGAACCGATACACTCGTAGAATCCGAATACCTACTAAAATCATTTATGTTTAAATGGAAACTGGATAAATTTAAACAGAGACATAATATTTTAAACAGAAATTTGATAAATTTAAACGGAAACATTTCTGTTTAAACAAAAAACTGTATAATTTTAAACGAAAACAGGGACATGATAAGGATAGCTGAGAATAAACATAAGTTTTAAGCGGAAACTGGGATAATTAATCGATAATTAACTTGTACAACTATGTTTATATTTAAATATCATCGTTTTATTTTAAATTTGGGTTTATTTATGAAAATAATTTTCATAAATAACGAGCAAAATGTACAATAATATGCGATAGTTTGTGGCAAACATATGTAACGAATATAAGTTGCCCTCTATACTTAGTTGGCGACAGTTTCTTTGCAAGATCTATGATTGTGTCTGCACTCGTGGTAGTGAAGTGAGTTTTTTAAATGGTTAGCGCCTACAGAACGTTGTTCGACATGCAATAACAAAACTTCAAATTGATCTAATGAGTAAGGAAGGCCTACTAAACCGTCAGGATGACCCTAAGGAGTTTCACACTTGGCAGGCCCACTACAAGTTTATGCTAACTTAAATACTGTAATCCTCGGAAATTTAAATGCCCATATCTTCTATGACATAGTAAAGAAACATCTTCTCCACATGTAGCAACATTCACTTGATCAGAACCTGAAACTCCTTAGGATATAGATTATTGCCATTTTTTCGTATCACCAATAACTAATCACCTGTCATTGCATTTACAATTTGGTAATCATCCTCGCCAAATACAATATCATAACCACTTGATGTCAACTTCCCAATGCTCAACAAATTATGAGCTAACCTTGGCACATATTTTAAATCATGAATTAATTTCAGAACTCCTCCATGCATTTTGATCATCACTGAACCTTTCCCTTTCACTTCTACCTCGTTATCATCTCTAAATTTAACTTTATGATTTACTGACTCGTTCAATGTGTAAAATAGATTTTTCTCACATGTCATGTGACTGGAGCTACCACTATACAACCAGATGGAAGAAACTTCAACTTCTTCTCCCCCATGCACTATAAATAAACTGCCATATTCACTAAAATTTGGTTCACTCTGAGAGCCAGAGCTTGAACCTCTCTCATAGTTTTTATTTTGTGACCAACAATGAGACTGTGTATGGCCAAATCTTTTACAATTATAACACTGACCATTCTGCAAGCCTCCTTTATTATATCTCTAAACACCAAACTGTTTTTGACCTCTCATAGATCTACCAAACTGCCTTTGACCCTCCTCTTCCTTCATGCCATGAATTAACCTCATCAGTATACTCACTACAAGAAAAACATGTTTTTGCGACAAATGTTTTTGCGACGGCTTACAATTGCGTCACAAAACAAGGTTTTTGCGACGCTTAAAAATCTTCGTCGTAAATAATTAATTTTTTTCAACTAACTTAAATATCCCTCGTAACAACTATAAACTTTTTCGCCC
>NC_052478.1:20920376-21070037 GCF_009730915.1 Dioscorea cayenensis subsp. rotundata
AAACATTTAAATTTTTAAACAAACAAACTTATTTGAGTGTCAACTTGTGATAACTTGTAAAATTTAAACAGAGACATAGTAAAAACAATTTGAGAAACAAAAAACGGCATTGTAAACAAAACAAAAAGTTAAACAATAATTGATTTACTCTTTAAACAATGACAACGGTGTTTAAGTAAATACATAAAGATGTTTAAACAGTGACCCAAGAGGTACCCATCTTCAACGCGATGTCAGTGAAACCATTTAATTTAAACAATAACATATATTTTAAAACAGTTAAATCACTATATTTAAACGGTTTACATATTATTTAAATGATATAGAATTTATTTAAACAGTTAACTATTATTTTAAACACTACATGTATCGGTTTAAACATAAAAAGCTTGACGTTTAAACAGAGACTCATGATAAGGTGAGAACTTTCATTCGAGCGATGACAATATGGCTTCCTCGTGACAGTGACATATATTTCCTTTTTGCCCTTGGGATGGAGGGAAAAAAATACCGCCCAATCACATCACGTCTAGTCTAACCTCTATGCATACTATCTGTCAGACTTTTTGTTTGCCTTTTACGATTGTTGTTTTGTTCTTTTATATCTTCTTCTTCTTCTTCTTCTTCTTCTTCTTCTTCTTCTTCTTCTTCTTTTTGTTCTTCTTTTTATTTAGTTTGTACGATTTGGTTTTCGGCCGATATATTATAGAGAGTTTTTGTGGTATTGCTAGATACAACGGGGAGGGAAGAGTGCTAATGTTCACGACTCGGACTTCTTAGGAGTTGGTGTTAGTGAGATATGTAGTGATGGGGTCTCGAAGTTTCCCTTGTCGTGGGTGAAGTTTATCACACCCGATGGATATAAAAGCGGTTTGTCGATAGAAAACGATGTTGACTTCCAGCGGATGTGCGGCGTGCAGCTCCATCTTCAAATGCTGGCTATAGTTGATCTTGTTGTCTGAGGCAGAACTGATGTGCCATTGTCGAATCCTAATGAAAAGCGAGTTTTTACTCGTTGTAAGTTCCTTCTCTTTTTATTTGATCCGGTTGTAATAGGTTCATTTATTGTTTAAGTATGTCGATCATTTCGGTTAAAAATCTTGTACTATTCATTTAAGTTAATTATTCACTGTTTAACTATTTAATTTAACGTTTAAATATTTACTTTATCACTTAAACAGTCTATTCTCTGCTTAACATATTGATCTTTTCATTTAACTGAAGTGTTGGCGAGGGAATTGATCTGCGAGTGCTCCGTTCAACCCCATGGTGACCACTGACGGTGTGGGATGTCTTCCTTCCTCGTCGGATCATTACGAGAGATCTTGTCGTTGGATATCGGACAACATTTTGACGGTGTTGAACATTTCGGGGGCGTACTTTCAAAAATTTTTGCAATCAAACGGAATTTTTGACTTCAAATTCATAAAGAGCGAAAAACATCGAGTATAGCGTGGAAATCTTGTTGCCGATGGTTGTCGTTATAGCGCCTTCATACATTAAAAGAGTATAATAAAAATACTTTCAAAATCAAGACAATCAACCCATCACACACTTGCGGTGGTGGAATAGGTTCGGCGTCACATCCGAAAGCGTCAAAAAAATGGGTAAGCGCACGAGTGATTCAGAAGCTCAAGGACCGGCCCTTGTACAAGGCCATCGACATTCAGAAGGACATGTTGTGGGATCATGGTGTCCACATACCATACAAAGCGAGCTTGGTTGGGGAAAAAGAGACATGCTTAGGGTGGTCCTCGACGGCGGTGACATCTCCGACTACGACTTGTTGCTTTGGTATGTAGATAAGGTGGTCGAGACAAAACCTCGGCGACGATCTGCGATCGTGGAAAGAGAGCGGTAATCGTTTTTAAATGTGCATTCTTTTTCTTTCGGTGCGTGTATTGTGGGATTCAAGAGGGCTTGCAGGGCTGGCTATGTTTCTCGATGGTACCCACCTCCTTGGAAAAGTATCGGGGTACACTACAAGGGTGCCCGCAGGGAAAGATGGAAACAATGGTTTTTCCACGTCGCCTTCGGTATAGTCGACAACGAGACCCGGCGCCAATTGGACTTGGTTCATATCCAAGTTAGGCGATGCTTTATCACGAGGAAGGAGATTATAATGAGATAATTACCTTCGTGTCGGTCAGGTCCAAGGGCCTTGTGAACGCAATTGCGAGAGTCTTCCTTTTTTTTGCCACATGCATACTATTTTTCGACATTTGGAGGCCAATTTTATAAAAGCCAATGTCAGACTTGGGAAGGCATTGAGGGAGGAGTGTTGGTCTATATGCTTTCGCATTGCGTGGGCATCCACGGCTAAAGAATTATATGATACCGTGAATGAACTGCAGGCCACATCACCCGACTCCCATCACTGGTTGATTAATAAATCGGATATGGCACATTGGTCGAATTATCTGTTCAGAGGTGATCGTTGGGGTGAGATGTATTCAAATGTCGCGGAGTCGTTCAATGCTTGGATCAAAGAAGCTTGTCATTTACCGGTGACGAAAATGGTCGACTACATAAGGTCTGCGAATGTTGATTTACACTTAACATTTAGTGTTACCCTTTAAACATTTCCATATTTGTTTAATTAAAATTGTCTGACTTTAAATATTAATTTAATCGTTTAAATATTTACCATATTGTTTAAACAAGTTTATCAATTATTTAACCATCACTGTCTTTGTTCAACCTTATTTGCCAGGTTCAAGTTGATGCACATGTTATGTAACCAGCGTGAGCAAGGGAACAAATGGGAGACTTACTTATGCCCAGACATACATTCGAAGGTAGAGATAATTGTCGAGGATAGCCGAAATCTTCGTGTTGGTCGTTGTGTGGATGATCGTTACGAAGTGATCGACCAGTACAGCAACTCTGTAGATCTTGCCATCAGAACTTGTTCATGTCGAAGGTGGTAAGTTTATGGTATCCCTTGCAAACACGCTTGCGCTGCAATAATGCAAACAGACACCAACGTTCATTGATTTATTAGCGGTTACTTCACCGTCGACAATTATAAACTGGCGTATAAGAAAGCTATATTCCCCATACCCGACGATGACAAGCCTTCAGAAGAAAATTGTGAGCCTTCGTTTGAGACCGCCTGCGACGAGAAGGCAGCTTGGGCGTCCTAGAAGAAAGAGGATCAAGTCGTAAGTGTTTGATGTCCGCGAGTTACATTGCATCCGCTACCATGGATCCGGTGACAATCGTAGATCTTGCAACGAAACTGTCACCGACTAGGTATTGTAAATAAGCTGACTTCTAAAGAGAAACAATCTAAATTGAGTGGCAACTTTTAATATTTAAACTCTTATTCTTTACAGTGTTCTCATTTATTTAAACAGAGACAGTGTTAATTTAAACAGAGAAACTGTAATTTTAAATATTTCAAACTGATATTTAAACGGTAGATGGTAAATTTAAACAATTAAACTGAAATGTAAACAATGACACTGTAAATTAAACAATGAAATGAAACTGAATGAAATTTAACTTGATTTACAATTGAAAACAAACAAAATTTACATTGACATATACAAGTCATGTTCTTCGAAAACAAAAACAATGAATTGAATTTGTCCTGGTTTATATTCGAAACAAAATTGACATTGACATATACAAGTCCTGTTCTTCGAAAACAAAATTTAACCCGCTTCTTACGATCCCCCTTTCTCATGGACGCCGGTTGCCCTCCCCTCCTTAAGTATGCGGGAAACATACTTTAATCTCAGTTAAGGAACGTTTGTCTGCGGTAGCCGTAGCTTCTCACCCCAAAGTAATTGCTCGATAAACCGCATGACATAGACGGCGCAAGCGACGCTTCCTTGTTTTTGGCGTGGGGTTTCCATGTCGTGAACGAGTGGGTACTTTGCGGTCGCCGACTCGCCGAACTCCATATCGACACAATTATCAAATAGATTCCGTTGTCGAGATATGCAAGTTGAGATTAAAATACCGATTAAATAACAAATACTATTAATCGGACATAATTAAAGAACTTACCATGTCCAACGCGTCTTTTTCGTACCCCGCGCATGAAGAATAATGCATGTATTCTTGTTTATCATTGCAAGGACGACATGGAAGTGACCATTCATGATTATCGGGAGGATAACAATTTGAACTTCATGCAAGCTGTGCACAGCATCTCCGACCATAGTCATAGTTGTTTCATGTGCGTCGTCCTGCTTTAACATAAACAGCGCCAGCGGTCTTGTGATGGAAGCACGCTTCTTGTAAAGATATGGCACTTT
Organism: Dioscorea cayenensis subsp. rotundata; assembly: GCF_009730915.1. Taxonomy (NCBI): domain Eukaryota; kingdom Viridiplantae; phylum Streptophyta; class Magnoliopsida; order Dioscoreales; family Dioscoreaceae; genus Dioscorea; species Dioscorea cayenensis. Next base: position 20,924,645 of record NC_052478.1, read on the forward strand.
GCTCAGCGACTTTTGTATTATGCATATGAAAGCGTCCATCACATCATCTGTGACCATCTCCTTCCACACGACAGTGCTGAGGTTAAACGATAACAGATATAATTAGACCATATTCTAAATATTTAAATTATATTATCAATTTTCAAATTATATTATAAATAATTAAACGTTAACTAGGTAAATTAAATGATAATATATAAACATTTAAACACTATCATAAAAACTTTAAACACTATCATAAAAAACTTTAAACTAACCTGTCCATACGGCAGTTGAGGAAGATCCTCATCAACTCCTGCTCGTATTAGTTAAGACGCGATTGGCCAACCCATTTTTTCTTCTTCGGAACAAAGACTTTTCGAGCCGTCTCGTCCCATTGTTGATTGGCCTTGATCATCTCTCTCGTCGCTCGGTCGGGGTCTTCATGGGCCACTGTCGTTGAGCCTTGACAGTGTTCAGCACTAGCAGCATCTTTCTTCGATGCGGGGACGGCGACAACATTAACCGCAGACACATCCTTACATGGTTGTTCTTGTTGTGGATTGTGTCTGGTTTCGATGCGGGGACGACGACAGCATCAATCGCAGACATACCCTTACATGCTTCTTCTTGTTGTGAGATTGTGTCCTGCTTCGATGCGGTACTGTCGGCCACGGCCATGGTAACAGATTCAACGATCTTCTCAACCGTGGCCACGGCAACAACATCAACGGGAGACACCCCCTTAGCTTATTCTTGTTCTTCAGGGATTGTATCCATCTTTGATACCGCACTCTCGGCAACCGGTTCCACCGGGTCGGGGATTTCGTTAACAAGAGAGTAAACAATCTTCTCAACCGCGGCAACAACCACATCATCTATGATGTCCTCCACCGTCATGGTCATGTCATCAACGGCGACAGACTCAATAACAGCATCAACCGCCGATGGTGTTGCTATTGTTTCATCATCAGCCGGCGATGGAGACAAAGGCAGTATTGTTCTCCTCTTTTTCGCAAGTCTCTTCGAATGTGGTCGTCTTGGAATAGCCACCCCGATGATGTCGTCGTCATCAAATTCCGACGCCTCGTTCATCCCGGGTGCTTCATTTCTTTGGAGGGACGACATGAATATCTGGCATGCCTGCATAAGAGTTGCAATGACATCTTCGCCTAATGTTGTCGGTGGGCATCGCTCAGGGGCTCGCCATGGTCGGGCCGCCATAATTGGGGGACCGTCATTGTCGTGGTGGGGGTTGTTGCAATCGGGCGAGGTAGGGGAGGGCTTCTCCGGCTCGAGGAATGCGTCGCGTGGTAGGGTCGGAAGTAGGAGAACGGCGTTGAGCGCAGCATGATAGAGGTCGCCCTCTCATCCCGCCTTGAACAAGTGGTTCCGAAAGCAATAGCATCCATCCGCTCGGTTGGCCCCCAACAAATATTTCTTCTTAACGATTCGCCAAAAACTAGCTCAGAAACTAACATATGTAAACCAAACAATTTCAATGAAATCATTCGAGTTTTAAACTATAAAAAAACTATATTTAAACAGTAGTTTTTATATATTTAAACATTATAGAATATATTTAAACGGAGAACAAAAATATTTAAACCTTTATGAACAAATTTTTAAATCGTAAATAATAAAGTTAAACGCTAAATAATATGTTTAAACATTAAAGACTTACATTAAACATTGTCCATGATTTATTACCTCTTTTTCCTTCGAGCGATGACAAAAGTCGGGTTTCTACCGTCAGCTTTGCTTCCGGTAATCTACTTTCACCGTAGTACGAAAGATCCTTGGGATCTTACCGAAACGGACTTTCTTTCCCGTTCCGGTCAGCTCATAAAACCAGACGTTAAGCGCGATCGAGCAACCCTTAATATACCCTATGTTGGTCTTCATCTCGGCGCATCTATCTTGCACTCGAGCGGCTGCTTGTGGAATGTCCTCCATAAGCCACTTGTGCGTCGCCTGCGCCCATGCGTATCACCCCATGGCGGGTAGATCATCGACATAATCAACGATCCAGTTCGGAACCAAGCATGATGTATTTGGGAATGGGACTGTAACCATGAGGTACACCATCAGGAGTTTGACAAAATTTTCTTCTTCCCTCCTCTGTCGAACAAGTTGCACAAGAGTGCTCTTGATGGAGTCCCTGTATCTTTCGTAGGTTTTTGATAAATACTTCCCTTCGAACGCTGAGCGGGTTTTATTCTTTTTAAATACGACTACGTCGCCATCACAACACAGACCAAGAACGAGGGCCACATTTTAGGCCTTAAACTCAGCAGGCTTTCCCCGATCCTGAATTTATTGGTGCGGCCATCGTACCTTTGCAATAGAGAATCAAGAAGGGCCCTCTCTTGGTATATAGCTTCCACTCGATGAATGTCGCAAACGGTGTCCTTCGGATGATCTCCCGAGTGTCGAGGGGTCATGTTATCTTTCAATTCGACTAAAGGTATCCATTACGGTGTCAAATAGCATCGCCCATTAACTAGGGTTGACCGCCATAGCCACAAGCCCTCGCGACAATAACAACACATTCAACATGCGATGATTCACAAAATGTTTAAGCTGAAATATAAGGTTTTAAACGGTAACCTTCAGTTCTTAAACAGAGATATCAATTGTTAAACAGAGACCTAGTTTATTAAACAGAGACAATAATACTTAAACAGAGACAACAAAATTTAAACTGTAACATCTCATTTCTTAAACGTAAACCTCATTTGTAAAATTGCAACCATATCAAATGAAATGGGAAATGTACATTATAAATATTATACAAAATCATAACAATCGAAAAAAACTATTTCGATAGTGTATACAGACGAAAATGCAAAACAAAACAAAACCCTAGCCGAGAAATTACCCTGCAGACTAACAAAACCCCAGCCGAGAAATCCCTCTGCAGACTTCAATATCTCCAACAAAAACAGGAGCACAAAACAAAACCGAAAAATCTTTCTTTGTAACAGAATAGTTAACATAAAACCATACTCAATACCTTAGATTGCAAACTGATGAAATGCCAACTACTTACGCGGGACTTCTCCTTCGAGATACCGGTGGAAAGAGAAAAACTGCAATTACAGAGGCTGCGCCGATAGAGACAACTTCGGAGACAGTTTCAGAAATGGAAAAGTTGAAGATGCGAGTTGAGAAAAAACAATTAAACGACTTCAGTAAATTCGTCTCTTGGGGTTACCCTACGGAAACCCCCACTTCCCTCATACTCGCCAAAATGGATGCGACCCACGACTCCCTATGCAAGGGCATTTTCGTCCATAAAATTTGAAAATCACTCCGTTGACATCCGTTACATGCTTTGGGGGTTTGAAAAACATAGAGTTTAAAAGGAAGGGGTTTTTGGGGATTGCAAAACTAACGGGGTGTTTTTGGTAATATTGCAAACTTAGAGGGTTTTTTTGACAATTTTCACTTTTAAATATAACTTTGTAATATCTCATTTGTCTCAACTCATTTGATTGGTTAGCAAGTTCGGAGGCCTTATTTGAATGGAGTTGGGGTGAAAAGTTCATATAAAGTAAGATAAGGTAAGTTAAGAAAAAGGTTGAACTTATATCTTGCTTGGGGCAAGAGTAAAATAAAAAAGATTATGTACCTTTTTTTGTTTGAATAGGAGGTAAAACCATAAAAGAAAGTAAAAGTTTGTGCTAATATTTCCAAAATATCCTTGATGTCTCTTGTGTTTTCAATGTTGGTTATCCTAAATTAAGAAACATAAAATAATATTACCAAAATAAAATGCTTACCCTTTGAGATATAGCCTCAATAATAAAAAAAATATTACTTGTTTAATTAAAAATAATAATAAATTTTAAAAAAAACTTACTCATTAGAGGTTTGATAGATCTCCTATGAGAGTTGCCGGAGGATCACCGAAGATGGGAGGAGGAAACGAAGCTCTTAAGATTAGGGTTTGGATTTTCTATCATTCATTCCCACCTTATAATAAAATGGGATGTTAGGTCATTCTAATATTGTAGTAAGGGCATTTTTGTCTTAAAAAAATATCAACCTGAGGGTGGAGAAGTGGAGGTAAAATGGGGTGTTTTCAAACCGCCATTTACCTCCCAAACCCATACTTCACCCTCAATCCTTCACCCCAAGCAAAGGTTCGAAGAACCTTTACCTCCTAAACCCTCCTAAACCCTTCTCAACCCTTTACCCCAAGCAAGATAATTGTGCGAGCTGATTAGCAGGCCAACCCTCAACATCAAAGAGCCATATTGTTGCAAGCTTGGTTAAATCCCACATTACCTAATTGAGGGAAAGTCTATGTGGATATATGTGGGGAACAACCATACTCTATTAGACCGGTCTTTTAGAGTTCTAGGTCCCCTGCTGTGTGCATCAAATTAGACATGTCCATGGGCCGAGTTTGGCTTGGGCTGACTTCATAATTACCAAAATTCAATCTCGTCCAAGCTCAGCCTCGCTTAGAAATATGGGTCTTAACTCTTGCCATAACCCACCCAAATTTGATGACTTTTAATCAACGCCCGTCCAAGTCTGTCCAAATAAGTTTTCATTAAATAATAAATAAGTAATAAAAAAATTAACAATAATATTAATATGTGAACATGACCAAATATTCTTCTACAAACATTTTAAAATTAAAATACAAAATGGAAATTTTTATTCAATCACAAACAACTAAAATTCGAACTATTATGACCAATGACAATCAACAAATAAATATATATGGTATAAGTATATACAAAACTAATTAATAAATAATTAATGGCAATTCAAACTATATACAAAACTAATTAATAAATATATTTTATAACTCGAGCCAGGCCTATGTTTTTAACAATGAAAACTAAACCCGGCCTGTTTTTAAAATGAGCTTATTTTTTTGTCTGATATCCGGTCATTAGGTCTTATATATTTGTCTAAGTTGTCCCAATTTTTGGGTGGACCTTCAAGTTTGAGCAAATAGCTCAGCTCTTAGACAGGTTTACATCAAATATTAGTGCTTGCCATAACGTGAAGAAATGGAGTAGAAAAAAATATATAAAATATAAAAATAATTAATTTTTAGAAAATTTGAATTACATGGAACTTAGAAAATGTAGTTGACTTTCAAAGCCTGATTGGTGAGATGATTCACAGGGCTTTTGAGTCTTTTTCTCATATATATATATATATATAGAAAAGGAAATGACTAGAATATCCCTATAAAAGTGTGCAAAATATACCCTAATACAAATTATATTTATTTATATTTCATAAATAGTAAACAAAAGAAACATATTTTAATCGGACTCTTCTGATATTATTATTATTATTATTGAGAAGAGAAGAATCAGTTTGCATTCTTCAAACATATTATGTTTCTCACTTACGCATGCCATTTTCAATTGCTTTCTATTCAAAGATAAAAACTTTCTTAGGATTATGCATCATTTTTCCTTGAATAAGTTAAAAAACAATAATAAATTGTTCTCATTTTTCTTGACATTGACAAGAAGTTGAATATGGCGATATTTTTTACATCCTCATAAATTGCCATCCACTTATTTTTATAACATAAAATTTTTCTTGTTCAAGATTTATATATTTTCAATGAGTCATAATTATTCATGAGAAAAAGTACACACATAAGAATCTAAATTTTAATATGTATATATATATATATATATTTGAAGATAAGAAACTTTTATGTACATCAACGTGTAAATAAAACAAAAGAAATAAAAGAAATAAAAATTTCAAGATAATCTAAATTTTCATATTAATAATTTGTTCAAATTTTTTGTTTATTTATGCTTTTTAATCTTAATTAAATCCATTTAATATAGTACTATTAATTGTTTAGTTCATATTGTTTTTCTTTTCTCTTTAACAATTCTCTTCTGACTTCTGCATCTAATTATCTTAATATGTTTTTTTATTTAAAAATTATTATATAATAAATAAATGTTAGCTTGAACCTATATGTATGGATATATATATGAGAATATTAAATTTATATGTACATAATATATATATATATATATATATATATATTTTTTGAGATAAGTGCAATTTCAAGATTTTAGTGGCATATATTTTTTTGAATACAAACCCACAATTACTAACAATTAAAATTTATGATGTTTAAAATAAGGAAATTATTGTTTAGTTTATGTTAATAGAGAGGAAAAATTTTAAGGAAAGAGACTTTACTCTGTCTTGTAATTAAGTTTTAGGGCTTGATATTCAAACAAAAACAGCTTAATATTATTACAAGATAATTAGATTATCAATATACAAAATTAATACACAAAATCTATAAGGCAAGTTTGTTATATCATATAAATTAATTTTTCAGCACCATTTTTTAAATGGTTAATAATTGAACAACAAAACAAAAATTGGTATAATCCCATGAATTGTTCTCTATCTTGTCAAATTTACTATTTTAATCTTTTTATTTAAAATTATAACCTTATAATCTCTCCACTATTTTAATTAAACCATGTTAATCTCTCTTATCGAGAGTTTAGAATTTAAGTTTTATAGTTTAAAAGACTAACATGATTATATTAAAATAGTAAATGAACTAAAATATTATAATTTTAAGTTGAAGGGCCTTAAAAAAATAGGTTTAGCAAAATAGAAAAATTGTTTAGAAAATTATACTATAAAAATTTCACCCTAATGTCCACATCATGTAATTATGATAACTTGCAAAGACATATATGCAAAATACGCTTTCTATGTACTGAGTTCAAAAACATCAGTTTGATAGGGGTATAAATGCAATTATGAGATTTTTAAATAAAAAAAAAATCCAAAATTTACTCCACAGACACTGAACATTCTGCAAAAGCAAGTTCAATCCTCAAAATTTTACAGATCACTCAGTTCAAAATTATTCTTCAAAAATTTACATAAATGAATAAAAAGAATCAGCTCAAAACAACCACACAAGCACAAGAACAAACCAAACTTTTTTCCTGTTAACTTATGATATTGTTAAGTAATTTTCGAAATGACCGATAACAGAATCATAGAAACATGTCCTTTGCTTCCATAGAGACCAATTCTTCCGAAACTGGCAGAAGAGCTGTTCATCATTGCACTTAGAGTGAACATCAAATTCTGTTTCTGCCCGGCCATGACGGAAAATCTAGTGGGTGTTACCGAAAGAGAAACTCCGAATGGAGAACTCCAAGTTACAATGTATGTTTCATTGTAAGCAATGTTGGTGACAGTTCGAGTAATTGTTCGCGAATGATTGAGTAATGCTATTGTAATTGAAGGTAAGTTGAGGTCTGCGCCATTCATGGCGATGTTGTCACAGTGATTGCCGGTGTAATTCTTGAGGATAGCACTAGAACCATTGATGCCGCAAAGGAAGGAAATATAATCATTGTAACCTATGAAACAATGCACATGAAAATGCAAGTTAGAGAAGCATAAATAACACATTGGTAGCAAGGAAAATCTAATGAGTGAAACTTAGATTCATGTTGATACAAACTTTGAGTTTTGACAAAAATTTATCTGTTGGTTGTCAATTGCCTAGCACAAAAACACCCCTTTTTTTAATCTAGGATTAGGATTATATAATACCTCTTAATTGAAAATGTTGAATTTTAATAGTTGCATTAATGGACCCTATTTTGGATTGTTACATAAGTTTAGGGATCTTACACCAAAGAGCCTTAAACCTTAGTGGCTTAATGTAAGGGTTTTACCTTATGCGCTCGGCGGAGGACGGTTCCATGCCGACGGAGGATGACCGATGAAACCAAGATAGGTCAAAACCCAAGTCCAAACAAGGCACTAGTCGTCCGGTGGCCTATAGGCGGATAGCGGCCGCATATGATCAAAAATCCCTGCCGGGGGTGCCGGGCGAGGGGCGTGCGGGCATGGTGCCGCACATTACCGAGAGCTCGCTAGGCAGCGCGCAGGGCGTGATGCGCATGGTAATGGGATCGTGATCAAGGGACCGGGATGATCAATGATATTTGGCTAAGTATGGGCCAAATGAGCCAGATCGGCGTTAGTATCGGCGGTACGGTCGATATGGACTTGTACGGTCGGTCAGCGGATTGGGCGGGTGGAGCAGGAGCTCTTAGCCAGCCGTGGGCCAGCATGACGCGAGGCTCGTGGGCGCTATCGAGTGTCTTTACCGAGAGGAACGGCCGAGTGCCAGACTGACTACCGATGGGCATCGGCGCCCTTGGGCTGATAGGTGGGCGCTACCGGTAGAATAGGGTGCGTCGGCAGGGTAATACCGAGGCCATTGCCGATCAGGTGAACAGTACTGTGGGGCGGCATTGTAGCACGATCCTGATGGTGGCCGGCTGAGTCTGAGGCACTGTAGCAGTGTGGTTTCTTGCACTGTAGCACTGTGCTTGTTGTGATGGGATAACTAAGCCTATCATGGCCGTTGGATCAAGGGTTGGTTCCCTTATCCTTTGAGAGGATTTGGTTATAAATACCCCTCTCCTTCCTCTTGTAATGGCAACTAGAGACCTGGTTAGAGTTTGGCTTCACTTAGGAGTAAAGCTAGCTCTTTGGGCTTTGTTCACCTTCATTCCTTGGGGGGAGTGAAGGTCTTGGCTTTGTCAGTTGGCTCATGGTGTATCTTGGACCCTTTTACAATTGAGAGTTTATCTTTTCTCTCTAGTTTCTTGTCTTTGAGTTGGTTTCTTTGGATACCTTGGTGTGGTGGGCGGTTGGATCTTCTTGAACCCTGATCATGATGTCTTTAATGATGCTTGCATGCTTACTTGCCTTGTTTACTTGATAAGCATCGTTGCTTGCTAGTTTTCTTGGGCTGCTTTGGTTCCAGGTTCTTGGAGGCTGGCTCGGCGCCTTGGTGGTGTGACGAGTGCCGCACGATGATCGTTGGTGCGATCGGGAGGACCGTGACAGTTGGTATCAGAGCCTTTGTGTTCCCCCACCAAAGAAAATCGGTGCTAGTGGTGACAGGTTGCTGCTAGGCGAAGAAACAAGACAGGACTATTGTTCTGATGGCTAGAACAATAGCGGAGAGGCTGGCCCTGTTGGAAGCCCACGTGGAGCTCATCAAACAAATGTTGGTGCGGTTCGAGGAGATGCTAGGTTGCTTCGGTGACGGTGACGACAAGGCACCCATCTGATCCGTGTGTACTAGGTTGATGGACCTAGACCTTCATGGGTCCATGATGGAGCAATCCATGCATACTTTGGCTGCAGAGGTCTAGGCTCTTAGGGCCGAGGTAGGGACGACCCCGTCCTTGAGGTCGTCTAGAGTCCAAGAAGAAGTGACGAGGCAAAGAAAAAGGGTTATGAGAGCCAATATATGGCGAGTCAGGACACAACGGTGGAACCGCGAGAGAGCTCGTGGTATGGAGGAGACTCAAGAGGGCCCTCATCCTCTTGCAGTGAGATTTCCTTCACCGGGCCGCCGTGCTGATGATGGTCCTAGCCATGCTCCATTGGATGCAAAAGGGAAGATGGCGATCGTACCGGTTCGTAGTGACGGCAACGAGAGCGAGCCATCCTCCAAGGAATCCACTGTCCGCTTAGGTTCGATGTGATGGGAACTGCGGGACAGAGAACAAAGCCCCGGTATCCTGATGCTAAGTGAGGGCATCAAGATGTTTATATGTCAAAAGGGTCATGTGTGTATTTATGCTCTTTTGAATGTTGTATGTTTTGACGCCTCTTTTTATGTAACCATGAGGGCAGTCCCTCTTCATTGTCATATGTAATTGCTCTTTATGGCAACTTGGGTTGTTTAGTCCCTTTGCTGGAGCAAATGTATGGGAGTAGGGGAGCTTGGTTGGCAGGAGCAAGTGATCGCTAGCCCGCAGGAAAAGCAGAAGCATGGGTAGCTTGTCTGGCCGGAGAAGGGGCAGAGGCAAAGGCGTTGTGCTTGCCTGAGATTGGGCGGGAACGAGCGCGGGTTGCTTGGCCGAGAGCAAGTTTTGTGACCCTACTAATCCTGAGATGGCGACGAAAGAAGCGTGGGTGCAAGCGGACTGTGATGGTAATTGACATGGAGAACGGATTCCTCATGTCATGGTGTCAAGACGTCGTCGGCGGGCCGATGACATTGAAGTTCGACGATAAACCTCAATATTCCACTTTGGTTTTAAAGATGAAACTGAAGTTGGAAGTGTAAAACGGTGTGGGCCAAAGAAGACGTTCTTTGGAATTTCCGTGTGGAAAACCGACTAATGACACTAGTTTGGCCGTATAAGGTTAGTGTAAACCCTTAGCCCCGTTCGACGAGGGCGTCAAACTTTCTCTAGTGGGGTGGTTTGTAAGGGTTTTACCTTATGCGCTCGGCGGAGGACAGTTCCATGCCGAGGGAGGATGACCGATGAAGCCAAGATAGGTCAAAATCCAAGTCCAAACAAGGCGTCCGGTGGCCTATAGGCGGATAGCGGCCGCATATGATCAAGAATCCCTGCCGGGGGTGCCGAGCGAGGGGCGTGCGGGCATGGTGCCGCACATTACAGAGAGCTCGCTAGGCAGCGCGCAGGGCGTGACGCGCGTGGTAATGGGATCGTGATCAAGGGACCGGGATGATCAATGATATTTGGCTAAATATGGGTCAAATGAGCCAGATCGGCGTTAGTATCGGCGGTAAGGTCGATATGGATTTGTACGGTCGGTCAGCGGATTGGGCGGGCGGAACGGGAGCTCTTAGCCAGCCGTGGGCCAGCATGACGCGAGGCCCGTGAGCACTATCGAGTGTCTTTACCGAGAGGAACGGGCGAGTGCCAAACTGACTACCGATGGGCATCGGCACCCTTGGGCTGATAGGTGGGCGCTACCGGTAGAATGGGGCGCGTCGGCAGGGTAATACCGAGGCCATTGCCGATCAGGTGAATAGTACTGTGGGGCGGCACTGTAGCACGATCCTGATGGTGACCGGCTGAGTCTGAGGCACTGTAGCAGTGTGTTTTCTGCACTGTAGCACTGTGCTTGTTGTGATGGGACAACTAAGCCTATCATGGCCGTTGGATCAAGGGTCGGTTCCCTTATCCTTTGAGAGGATTTGGTTATAAATACCCCTCCCCTTCCTCTTGTAATGGCAACTAGAGACCTGGTTAGAGTTTGGCTTCACTTAGGAGTAAAGCTAGCTCTTTGGGCTTTGTTCACCTTCATTCCTTGGGGGAGTGAAGGTCTTGGCTGTGTCAGTTGGCTCATGGTGTATCTTGGACCCCTTTACAATTGAGAGTTTATCTTTTCTCTTTAGTTTCTTGTCTTGAGTTGGTTTCTTCGGATACCTTGGTGTGGTGGACGGTTGGATCTTCTTGAACCCTGATCATGATGTCTTTGATGATGCTTGCATGCTTACTTGCCTTGTTTACTTGATAGGCATCGTTGCTTGCTAGTTTTCTTGGGTTGTTTTGGTTCCAGGTTCTTGGAGGCTGGCTCGGCGCCTTGGTGGTGTGACGAGCGCCGCACGGTGATCGTTGGTGCGATCGGGAAGACAGTAACACTTAACTCCTATACCTATATATAAACCCATTTCATTTCCTCACATCAACTGATTTTTTTTTTTTCGTCAGATGAATTTGCTTAGACTTGTACACCAAGTACCTTATACTTGTGTCTCAATGGTCTATTTTTACCGGGACTTATACACCATTCTGTGTCTCAGAGGTCCTATATAACTGACTTGTGTTCTTTTTTCACCGGAACCGCAGTATCTTTGATATCATGTTAAATTTTTAATAAGTGCATTAATGGACCCTATTTTGGGATGTTACATAAACTTAGGGGTCTTACACCAAAAAGGCTCAACCCCTATACCTATATATAAACCCATTTCATTTCCTCACATCAACCGATGTAGGACTATAATTTTTTAGTTCCGACGGAAAAGTTTTATAGAAGGGTTATTAGGCCGACTATGATGCACATATGAGATAGTTGAGTAGTTAAAAAACAATATAATCAACGGATGAGTGTGACCAAGATGAGAATGATGAGATGTATGTCAGACATTACTAGGAAGGATCGATTAAGAAATGAATTTATTCAAAATAAATTTGGAGTAACGTCTATCAGTAATGAGTTAAACAGAATCAATTAAGATGGTATAGACATGTTCTAAAATGACCAGTGGATGCTCCTATTAAAAAAAGATGGAAGCTTTTCAGTTGGTGGGTCATAGAAAAGGTATAGGTAGACCTGAAAAGTGCAGCTTTAGGTAATGATATTTCTTATCTTGGTTAATCTAATTTTTGGTTCTTGATAAAATAACATGGAAGGGAAAGATTCATGTAACCAACCCAAAATCATTAGGGACTAACGACTTGTTATTGTTGTTGTTGATATAAATAAGTTTTTTACCTTCTATAATGGAGCAATGCACTTATTAGCATCAATGTAAATCTAATGTATGAAAATGAGATTTTTCTAATCATATGATTGATTTTAGAGAAAATCCATAAGAATGGCCATTTTATTGTCTGAAATAACAATAGCACGATCAAGCATTGGGAAGGGAGATATACACTTACTAGCATCAAAGATCAGCCCAGGGTCCAATGCGGCAGTTGCATTAACAAAACCGCTGCCCATATCAAATGGTGTCGCAGGTGATTGTGTCGAATCAGAGTTGCCATAAGCACGCTGTGCCATTATTGAACCGCCTTTATTGTCATAGAGAGTAGCAGTTGTAGATAATGCAGAGCTGATGGCTGATGGACTAAAACTTGGAAACTTTTGTTTGACAAGTGCAGCAAGACCAGCAATGTGCGGAGCAGCCATGCTTGTACCGGAGATCATAGCAAAGTTCTCACCTGTGAAGCATCATCAAATCATTGCAAAATACTACATTGTGCACGGAATTTACAAGAGTAAAACAGTAACAGTACCTTTGAATTCAGAAGAATCTGCGGCTGCAGAACTCCAAGCACCCCATATGAGATGTCCGGGGGCGATCAAGTTAGGCTTCATTATATCAGCGTTAGCTAGTGAACTATCCTGTGGGTCTGGTCCTCGAGCTGAATAATACATTACTTTCGGTGCTGAATTATTGAAGTTAGCTTCCAGGCCTCCCAGTATTTTACCAACACCTATAAACTTGATTACTGAGTTTGAAACTTCTTCTCTCACCAAGCTGCTATTGTAGTATCTAAGAAATGTCTGACAAAAGGTTTTTTTGCAGAGCAGATATCATCAATACAATACAAAGTATAGATTTTTTTACAAAATAATTTGTTAGCTAATTGGTACAATAGAATTCTCTAGACATTTGCCCATACCTTGCATTCGTCGGGAGATGGTATTATGAGGCCTGGCATATCCATGGGCGTCGGATTAAGTGGAAAGCCAGAGAAGAAAGGATCCATATAGAAGATAATGCCAGCTGCACCGACACTCTTTGCTGTTTCTGAAGCTTGCTTGATTGAGGAAAGGCCAAGAATAAATCGGATCGAGTAGCTACAAATAAGGAGATTTCCTTTGATTAAATCTTGATTGAGAACGCTTGGATCTTGGCATTCTCCCACATACATTTCATTTGTGTCCACTGTACCATTCTTCAACGCATGAATCGCAGAAACCAGTGTGTGTATGGCATTTGTTCCGGCTGTTTCAAACACTATTAATTAGCTTCTGATTTGCAGAAAATCGAGTAGATATTTAGTGTTTGCAAATGTAATTACTTACGTGCAAGTCCGACACCTGAAATAGTGATATTGTTGCCAAGTTTAAGATAGTTATTGTATACTCTATCATGAGAAGCGGCACCAACAGTAAAAATCCATGGACTGAAAGAAGCCATGCTCTTTGGCGAAGGTCCGGTGTTCCCAGCTGCTTGGACAACAAATATTCCAGCTTTTACAGCAGAAAGCAATGACATGTCCATAGGATTGAAAAATGTTGCAAGTCCAGAAGGTCTTCTGTTTGGCGTGAGCGATAAAGTTAATATATCAACACCATCTTGAGCAGCCTGCAGTTTATTGTCTTAAAAGCGGATAGAGCATTCATATTTCTTTGTTCATCAATATCAACAAACTGTATAATTAGGCAGCAGAGGCGTAGATATAATTCCATTACCTGGTCAATTGCAGCGACAACATCAGCAGCAAAGCCTCCGAAGCCTTTGTATAGAGCCTTGTAAACAGCAATACTGAGACAAAACCATGCTGAATTTATATCAGACCAAAGTCACAAGAATCATATTCACAAGTATTATGACAATGAAAGGAGTTACTGTGCATGAGGTGCCATTCCACTTGCATTTCCGAAGAGATTTCCTGACACAATGACAGGAATTCCATGATTACCAGCTGCAATTGATGCTGTGTGCCTGTAATTTTAAAAACATGATCTCAATTTGACCGAATTAAGTCCATATCTCTAGCATAACAGTTCATATGAGTACTGAAAGATTGCAAGAGCAAGGCAGTGGCACTCACGTTCCATGACCATCAGCATCGAATGGTGATGCATAATCTCGAGAGACATTAAAAATCCCTCTGGTTATGGCAGAAGCTGCAAAATGTCGTGCTCCAATAAGTTTTCGGTTACAAGACCCAGATGGAAAATCCTTGGTAACTTCACAAGCACCGGAATAATGCTCAGGAATTGGATAAATGTTGAAAGAAAGATCATCAGAGAAGCTGGGATGCATTGGATCAATCCCTGTGTCGATAAATCCGATGACAACTCCCTCTCCAGCAAACTCAGGTCCCCCTTCTTTGGCCCATGCTCCATGCGGCAAACCCAAGAATTCGGGAGTATGTGTAGTAGCTGTCCTAACAGAGAAATCCAAAACGACATTTGCCACTTCTTCTGCCTTGGCTAGCTTATCGGCCTTCAAAATAAATGATGAATGGAACATAAGAAAATGAGAAAAAAACAGATATATTCATGTATATATATATATCAAACAATTTTTTTTATTTGACTGTTTGATTCTTAGATGTAATTTTTTTACTTGTTAAGGACAAAATATCAGATATCTAGTGAAGATTTTTTTCAATTAAGGCTGAGGAAATAACTTAATTACAACAAACCAGTAATAGCCGATCTGGAGGCATCAAATTATTCAATTCATCAGGGGAAAATGAATGTATAAAGAAAAATTATTGAGAAAAAGCAAGTTCAATATCAAAGCAAACAGGTAAAATATCACAACTAAACAGATTTACTACCAATATCATGTGTTTAAGCTCTAAATGTTGTTTAATTCACCTTTGTTGTATTAACTATTTAATTACTCATTTTGTTTAATTAGAGTTGACCAAGAAGAGATATAAATAGAACCTCGGGAAATAAATCATCTTTTACCTGAGTTGGGGTGATAAGAACGGCGAAGCCATTAATCAAGTAGTGGTAACTATAAAGTTTAAGATAATTCTCCCCCTTCAATGTTCTTTTCAGTAGAGAATCTTGAAGCTGAATCAAATATGAACTATAGCCTTCATTGTCTTGCAAAGCATTCCTGCATTAATTTATCGACACACGGTTACACACCTATATGCAGAAACAATTCACAAATCAAGACTTAACCGTTCTTCAGTGTAAAATCCACAGTTCAGAGATCTTGCTGAATAGTAGAATGTAGAATAAATACAAGAAACAAAAGATTCAAAAATATTGAATCAAGTTTTAGTACCAACTATAGAATTGTTTGCTGAGTATTTTAGTGGCCTATT
Organism: Dioscorea cayenensis subsp. rotundata; assembly: GCF_009730915.1. Lineage (NCBI taxonomy): Eukaryota > Viridiplantae > Streptophyta > Magnoliopsida > Dioscoreales > Dioscoreaceae > Dioscorea > Dioscorea cayenensis. The sequence goes on from NC_052478.1 coordinate 20,940,271, forward strand.
AGAAATAAAGATATTTCTACGCCGTATTGTGACATTCAAAACTATAGATGTAAGTAAATTATCTTAAATATGCCCGTTGGCAAGTTAATGGTTATCCCTCTAAAAAGATGATGTTTGGAATGCCCCGTACAACAAAAGGTAAGCGGCAAAAGGGAATCAATCATCAAGAACTCGAGCAAATTTACATTGAAAAAAAAAAAAATCATAGGCACATTAAGATATGTAGATTGCTATTCTCCTTGAGGAAAGTAATGACCTTTTTATCATAAATTTCATTCAATAAACCTTAAAACAAAGGAAACTGATAATGGTTCTTTCCTCCTAGGCAATTCTTCAAAATCAACCAAGACAAGCACACTTGCAAGGATATTCAATCATGCTAAACAAACAATAATAAATCTAAAGTGCTCCAAAGTTTTAGATATGCAATAAGAAACTATAAGAACAACATACTCAAATCTTATGACATGAAGCATAGCCTGTTATTTAACAAAAAAACTAAAGAAAAAAAAAATGCTCAGCATCATCATCTTGATGAAATTGTTTCTCGTGACAATTATAGATTCTTCACACCCAAACATTAATACTAATCACAATACTAACAAAAAAAGAACATGCACAAATTAGGCAAATAAAAAGAACAAGCAGCAAGAACAAGAATAAAATCAGAAACCATATAAACTAAGCAAAAACTTTTTCCAATAAAGAGCAAATTAGAAGAACAAAACTCTGCACCTTGGTCTGTTGAGGACTTTGAAAGTCCCAGATGCTTCATAACCAAGGTCACTGCCCCAAATCCTCTGCAAATCACCATGGTAATGAGAAGTAGGTGCCTGTTTCAAAGTAACCATGTAAACAGCTGCATTCTCCTGACAAAGAACCCCCAACCAAGCAATGCTACACAATACACTAAAAACCACAAACTCCACATAACTAATGCTACCCATTTACACTACTCAACATTCACACTTGACCAAGAGAAAGTGAACACCACCATTACCAACACCAACAAGAACAAGGTTGAAGAAGCTTGCTTTTTCTTTTTCTTTTTTTCTTTTTAATTTTGGGTGTGAAGTGGTCCTGTAGTGTTGCAGGTCTTTGTACATTTTTGGAGTAAAACATCTGGTTGCTGCAGGATGAGGGAAGAAATGACAAATGGTGAGCACATGAGATGAGAGCAAAAAAAAAGTTGGCGAGAGAAACAAAGAGTGTTTGGGGAATGGTGAAAAATATGTATTTTTGTGCAGCCTTTCTTTGTAGTTTATAGATAGATTGTAGATTCTTGTTTTTACAATGTTTATGTGATTTTTCATGTGCTACTTTTTTACTGTTCATTTTTTTTTTTAACTAGTGAAAACAAATCACCATACAATTTTTATAAAAAATTTTAAAATTTTTTAAATATATACATTGATTGTATATATAAATATATAATTTATTTTTTTTTAAAAAAAAAGTGAATAAAGAACCCTCAACCATATTGGAAGGTTGGTAATTTTCTATTTGAGAAAAAAAATGAATTACAGTTTTTTTAATGTGAAGATTAGTGACTAGTCCAATATATATCATATAAATAAATAAATATAAAAATTACTCCAAAGCAAAAACTATAGTTTTATCGTATATGAATAAATACTTTGTGTTAAAAGTAAAAAAATAATTATTTAATAAGCTGGCAATTAGTAATCTTGATATTAAATTACTTGTATAAAGGCTTTGTTTATCATGAAATAAATTTTTTGAGACTCTGAAATTGCAAATATGTTGAATTTTTGACACACACACATATATATATATACCTTGTCTCCAATTAACTACATTATTTAATAATTAATAATAAAAATTATGATGCCTTTAGTATGTTACATGACCTCCATTTGAATATTGGGGTGGTAAATGGTAATTTAAAATTATCATTTATGTCCTCAAACAATTTTTATTTCAGTAGATATTGGAAAAGTTCAAATTCTTGCAAATATACCCTTACCTCAAGCCATCAGAATGATGTCTTTTGAAAAACAATTATAAAATATCAAATTTTACCTTTATGTAGAAATTTAAATTAACTTGAAGGCCCTATTAATTTATGGTATCAACATTCAAAGAGGTTTTCTGCAAAAATATAAATAATAGACCATCTATCCATTTCTTTGCCAATAGATTGTCTATTATTATTATATATTTTGTAATTAAAAAGGTAAAAGAATAAAATTCTCATTACAAATGCAAACCTCACATGTATTTTTTCCTTTAAATTTAAGTTGATGTTATGCCTGAAACTTTTGAACTTAAAAATCATTCTTTTAGTTACCCAAATACTCCTTTTCAACAAAAAAAAAACCCCAAATACTCAAGTTGAGGTTAATAATACCCGCCAATTTAAAAAAATAAATTATCCTCTTAAAGGGTTGGACTTAGCTAATTGCAGTGATCGTTCGCTCCAATCATCCAATTGATGAAGATTGATGCTGATCCGGAGGAGAGATGGACTTTTACATCAATATATGCTAAATGATTTTTATTTTTTTCACACTTGATTTCATATTTTGCAAATAAAGTTGGAAACAGTATTTGTGAAATGTCTAAATTTTTTTTTTTTTTACAAAGAGGAAAAATCTCTAGTTTAGTTAAGTGTCATTTGAGGAATTAATATATCACACACCATCACCATGGGTTATTGGTGTAATTTTTGTGAAATTTGAACTCTCGTAACTTTTTCTTTCTCTCAAAAGATCCCAGGATTAATGCCACTAAGCATCCAAACCCGCTGTGCTTTGACAATGTTTCAATTCTTCGAGTGAGAGTGAGATTTATTTTAACATATTTCACAAATTTTTTTATCTTTTTATATAATTTCTAATGCTTTTTTAAGTGGTGCATTTAAAAATTAATAACCCTCTAATCCTTTTTACTTGTCAATTTTAATTAATTAACACATATATAAAAATTATTTTAAAGTTAGTTGAAAATCTAAAATTTATAAAAAAGTATTAAGTTTTAAAAATTACTTTTATTTAAAATATTATATAACAAAAATATGTAGTTGATATGATTTATAAAAATTGTAGAAACACATCAAATATAAAAGATAAATTTTAAAAAAATAATATTTAATGTTTTATAAATTTCTAAAACTACAAATAAGAATGATCAAATAAAAGCTCTCAAATGAAACTACCGGAAATGAACAAAAAATCCCTCCAAAATTCAGGTATTCACAAAAAAACCCCATGACTTTGAGTATTCCCAAAAGATCTTTTCCTTTTTCTGACAGGTTATTTTTCAGACCTTTCTGACATAAAGGTAATTGACGTTGACATAAAGGTAACAGATATTAACTGGGCTGACTCTCAGTTTTTAAGCGAAAATACCAAATTTTAAGCGGAAACCCATAATTTTAAGCGAAAAAGTCAAATTTTAAACGCAAATGTGTTATATGTTAAGTGAAAACTTATGTAGTTAAGCGAAAACACCAAATTTTAAGCGGAAACTAATAATTTTAAGCGGAAAAGTCAAATTTTAAACATGAAAATGTGCTTTATATGTTAAGTGAAAATTTATGTGGTTAAAGCGAAAAACACTGATGTTAAATGGAAAGCTATATTTTTTTAAAGCGGGAAGTACATGTTGTAGAAAATAGAATAAAACCAATGAGTAAAGATGCGCATTAATTGAAAAGTACACTGTCGGGATTGAAAAAAATAAAGTGTCAAAAAAAGGAGGGCATCGTGGCAGAATTCAAATGTCAGAGGGTCTGTCTGGGATGTTTTGAAACTTTCAGGAACTAAAAAATAATTTTTCCATGAAACTAATAAAAAATGACCGGAGAATACTTAAAATTTAGTATTACACATAGCTCGAGAAACTTTAATGGTAATGTTGAAAATGTTGATTGAGTGTTTAATATTTTACTAGGCCATTTAAAAAATATTGGTGGCCCGTTTAATTGGTAGGTCCCCTTATTTTATTTTATTTTTAATTCAAATGTAATGGAACCCATCTTTTAAATAATTTTTTTAATTGAGTGTTTAATGATTTATCGGACCGTTTAAAAGATGTTGGTGGCCCGTTTAATTGGTAGGTTCCCTTTTATTTTAAATTATTTTTTTAATTCAAATGTAATGGAACCCACATTTTAAATAATTTTTTTTTTAAAAAAAATCAAAGGTTAATCATTGCATCATCCAACGATTAGAAACACCCACATCCTCTAACAAAACTTACATTATTTTCCACTGCTTCATCTTTAAATTTTTTACTCTATTATGAATAAAATACTCCTCTATTTTCCCAAACTTTGAATTTTTCAAATAATTTTTAAAATTTTCCATATTCCTTTTTTCCCACCAAATGCGTAACATTTTCAATATACTCAAAATTCACATAATTATCCGCTCACTAAAATTTTCCCATTTTTATCCGAATATCCAAAATCAACCAAGTTTTACATATGATTTTTCTATGTTTTTGGGGCCTAGTTTTTCAATCTGAGCATGGGAAAATATAATATGAATAGTTAAAAAAAGATAAATAAAATAAAATGATTGCGAATCACATAAGACATACTAATGAATTAGATCCCCTAGTGATTCTCTCAAAACAATAGTGACTCATGGTGAAAATCTCACTAACATTACTAATCAGCAAATGAATTAGAGATACCTATGTGTTTCACTCAAAACAACAGTGTCTCATATGCAATTATGAGCCAAATTGGTTAAAAAGTTTGCACACTTGTTTCCCTCTCTATAAGTATGAGCCACCTTAACTACCCAATATTCTCTAATCAAAGCTACAACATGCCAAAACACTACCAAAAAAAAATGATGATTAGAAGGGGAAGGTCTTCTTTAAAAAAATTAAACAACTATTGCTGCATCCCACTCTACAATTAGCTTAGGCAAGCCCAAACTTTTAGCTAGAAATAATCCCATCAATACAACCCATAATTCCATTGATAAGCTATTTGTAATTCCGTACAACTTATATTTAACAAATTGCTTTCACATATTGGGCATTGCTAATGCTATCCTTAGTCAAGCCACTAGTTAATGCCCACTAACTTGATTTAAATGCTCCATCCATGTTAAGTACAAAGCATCAAATATCTAAATGTCTCCATTCTATAAGTTTAGAAATTCAGTTATCACTGCACTCAGTGTTGGATTAAATAAACTAAGCGTGTGCGCGCGCACACACACACAATTATAGTTATTTCATGCAAATCAAACAAAAGAGAAATGTGAACTACTAGCTTGGATTAGGCACATTGTCACTACTACATAATTGCACTTATGCAGCGGTTATAAACCGTTGCAAAAGACCTTAAAACCGTTGTATAAGATTTATTGCAACAAATTGGCAGCCACTGCATCTGCTCCCATTGCAATAGGTTATAGCAGCAATTCTTTACATCCTATTGCAGTGGTTTCATACCATTGCCTAAACAATTTCAATTGACATTGACTTATGTAGAGGTTTTTAATTATGCAGCGGTTGCTATATATACTGTAGCAGTTTATTTTTCAATGGTTATTTTATATAATATAGTGGTTTTACAATACCAAGTGCAGCGGTTTGTTAATACCTATTGCTAGGGGTGTATTCGAGCCGAGCCGAGCCGAGCCTTTTATGTGTTCAAGCTCAGCTCGTGCCTAAAAAGACGAGCTCGAGCTCGGCTCGTGGCTCGAATCGAGCTTTAAATATTGTTTGAGCTCTGGCTCGTTTGAGGAATTATTAAACTCGAGCTCTGCTCAAGCTCGACTCGATAAAGCTTGTTTATTAGTTCGTTCAAGCTCGAGTTCATTTAGAAGCTCGTTTGAGCTCGTGTTCGCTAAATGCTCGTTTAGAAACTCGTTCATGAAGCTCGTTTGCAAAGCTCGTTTATAAAGCTCGTTTATGAAAAATAGAACCTATATATTCACAAATAATATACTTATGCATTTTTTACATCAATATAAATCATCTATTGCAATAAATAAATTGAAAATATGAAATGACAAATTCAAACACAATCTTGAGATAAACAACAACATAGAATCCAATATAAGTAATTCATCCATATTGAAATAACAAGCATTTTGTCCATAATCACTTAAATAACAAAGCATAAGAACACTTGAGCCTTCCTTGTAAGCAAACTCATCATACCCCAAACAAACTCACAAGTCTAAGCATCTTGACAAAAGCATAATTACCTAAAAAAAAAAGATAAAATAGTGTTAATCACAAATAGAAAATGTAAAATTTAAAACAAAATGTAGTACTCATACCGATATTGATTACTAATTGTCTTCTTGTCAAAGATGCCTTCATTTTAAAATAAATTCAAGGACTTCCTTCTTCTCCTACAAAATGTAAAAAATATTAAAAATGGTCTTACATATAATTAAATTTAAAAAAATAGGAAACATAAATTATTTTTACTTACCTTTTCTTTTCTTTGAATCCCATAATAAGCTTTCAACCAATCTCCACCACACATCAATGCTTCAACTGTAGCCGGTGCTAATGAAGCACGATGCGACTCAATAACTCTTTTGGCCGTACTAAAAGCCGACTCAGAAGGTACTGTGGTTATTGGTATGGATAGAACATCACAAGCCATCTTTGACAAAACCCGAAACTTCAAATAATTAGCGTTCCACCACTCCAAGACATCAAATGGAGGATCAATGCTCTCATTGTGTATGTGGACACCTTCTTCCAAGTACACATCTAATTTTGACTTTATCAATTGAAAAGAACCCACATTTCTAGTGAAATTATCAAATTCAGCCCTTCCTCTTGATCTACCAACACTAGCACTGGATGAAGAAGAAGTTGTAGGAGCAGAAAGTTGATTTTGAGTATCTATGTCACTCTTGGCCTTGAAAGCTTCCACATACTCATTATAAAGCTTGTAAAGTGATGATCGAACAAAACTCATTTTGTTTGGAACATCATCCACTGAATAGAAAAAAATGGAAAGCCCACTCAACCAAAGTCATCTTATTCCTTGGATCTAAAATAGCTGCAATTGATATCAACAAATTATTGTCCCCCCAATATTTATCAAACTTTCTAATCATTCTTGCTCCCATTTGTCTCATAAAATCATTATCACCTTCCACATGTCTATACAAAGCTTTCTTCACAGTTGTGAGTTCAAGGAGAAACAAATTTGAAGTAGGATACTCACAACCTGAAATAACATTTGTAACATAATGAAATTCTTCAAGAAATGTGCAAACAGTTTGGACTTTACTCCAATCTTCTTCTGATGGCAAGTAATGGTAGTTTGAATCTCTTAGTTGATATCTAGGAAAGACATCCTTTAAATCTAGAGTGGCTTGAAGCATGTAATATGTAGCATTCCATCTTGTGCAAACATCAAGAACAAGCTTTTTATTTGATAGATTTAATTGCCTAGTAATGTCACTAAACATAGTAAGACGAGATACACTTTTACTGATATGCTTCACACTTGCACGCACATTGCAAACTATATCACTAATTTCACCAAGCCCATCTTGAACCAAGAGATTTAAAATATGTGCACAACACCTCACATGAAATAATTTCCCATTAAGCACAAGTGCATTCTGATTGTTCAAATTTAGATTAGCTTTCAACAAATTCACAGCAACATCATTATAACTTGCATTATCAACTGAGACACTCATCAACTTTTTCCCAAGATCCCAATCAGCTATGCATCTTGCTAATTCATCACAAACAGCAACACCAGTGTGTGGAGGGACAATAGAACGAAAGCATAACATACAGTTTTTGCAATTTCCATTCATAATTCACAAAATGACAAGTAACAACCATATACTCTACATCTTGCACCGTAGATGTCCATAAATCAGTAGTGATACTAACTCGATCAACTTCTTTCAACAATGAAGTTACTCTTTTTTTCTCAATGTCATAAGCAGATATACAAACTTTTTTCTGAAAGGCCTCTACTTATTCTTTCCCAGTTAGGGCTCACAGTTCTCATAAAATGATTAAAAACTTCATTCTCAGCAAATGAAAATGTTAAATCATGCACTAAAACCATATGAGCATAAACTTGCCGCACCTTTGCTTGGTCATACTTCCAAGTTTGAATTGCATTCACACTTTCAGATTTTGCCAAATTTGTTGAGATAATCAGCTGCCTTTCTCCCTTCAATGCTAATTATCGTCTCACACACACCTTCAAATGGCGAATAAACTGAGTTGTTGCTCTAGACTTCGACAGGCCAAGTTGATGCCTACAATGAATACACTCTGCCTTTTTTGTTCCATCTGAGAGAGTAACTTCCTTGAATTCATCCCAAACTTTGGAGGTCTTCTTTCTTTTTTTGGATGCAAATGGATTTTCTTCTACTTCATCATCTTCAACACTGATGGGAGATTTATTAACTTCAACATTGTTAGCCTCATTAACAGCATTATTGAAATTTCCCACACTTCCAATGGGACTAACATTAGCAGATGATTCATCAATTGATGCAGGAGTAGACATTCTATAAAAAAAACCAAAAATCTGAAAATAAAATCAGAGATGAAAAAGAGAGATGAAAGAAGAAGAGAATGAAGAAGGTAGACTTACCTTTTCTTTTGTTTCGAACGAAAAGCTCATCAGGATGAAGGTTGGCCGATGATGAAGAACGCAAGAGCAGGTCGTGGATGGGTGGTAGACTGGTGTGGCGGCTTAGGTTGAAAAAAATTGATGAAAGAAAAGAGTGATGGTAGGGTTTGTTCTGATTTTGTCTTTTTTTTGGTTTTTTGTAAAACAAATTAAAAGTTCCATTATGGGCTTGGGTCTTAAATAAAATTTTAATTCCATGGACGCTGCCCCCTTGACCCCCACTCGCAAGAGCAGGACGTGGATGAGTGGTGGACTGGTGTGGCGGCTTAGGTTGAAAAAAATTGATGAAATAAAATAATAATGCTAGGGTTTGTTCTGATTTTGTGGTTTTTTGTAAAACAAATTAAAAATTCCATTATGGGCTTGGGCCTTAAATAAAATTTTCCTTCAAGGGGCGCTGCCCCTGGAAAACCCCTTAGGGGGCGCTGCCCACTTGACCCCGCTCGCAAGAGCAGGTCGTGGATGGGTGGTGGACTAGTGTGGCGGCTTAGGTTGAAAAAAATTGATGAAAGAAAATAATAATGCTAGGGTTTGTTCTGATTGTGTGTTTTTTTGTTTTTTGTAAAACAAATTAAAAATTCCATTATGGGCTTGGGCCTTAAATAAAAATTTTTTTCCTTCTGAGTGGCGCCTCAGAAAACTCTAAGGGAGCGCCCGCCCTTGACCCCCGCTTCATAAGAGCGGTCGTGAATGGGTGGTGGGACTGGTGTGGCGGCTTAGGTTGAAAAAAATTTGATGAAAGAAAAAGAATGATGCTAGGGTTTGTTCCGATTTTTGTGTTTTTTGGTTTTTTTGTAAAACAAATTAACAATTCCATTATGGGCTTGGGCCTTAAATAAAATTTTCCTTACAGGGGCGCTGCCCCTGGAAAACCCCGCAGGGGTCGCTGCCCCCTTGACCCTCGCTCGCAAGAGCAGGTCGTGAATGGGTGGTGGACTGGTGTGCTGGCTTAGGTTGAAAAAAATGATGAAAGAAAAGAATGATGCTAGGGTTTGTTCTGATTTTGTGTTTTTGGTTTTTTTGTAAAACAAATTAACAATTCCATTATGGGCTTAGGCCTTAAATAAAATTTTCTTTCTAGGGGCGCTGCACGTGGAAAACCCCGCAGGGGGCGCTGCCCCCTTGACCCCTGCTCGCAAGAGCAGGTCGTGGATGGGTGGTGGACTGGTGGGGCGGCTTACGTTGAAAAAAATTGATGAAAGAAAAGAATGATGCTAGGGTTTGTTCTGTTTTGTAATTTTTTTTGGTTTTTTGTAAAACAAATTAAAAATTCCACTATGGGCTTGGGCCTTAAATAAAATTTTCCTTCCAGGGCCGCCGCCCCTGGAAAACCCCGCAGGGGGCGCTGCCCCCTTGACCCCCGCTCGAAAGAGCAGGTCGTTGATGGATGGTGGACTGGTGTGGCGTCTTAGGTTGAAAAAAATTGATGAAAGAAAAGAATAATGCTAGGGTTTGTTCTGGTTTTGTGTTTTTTTTGGTTTTTTGTAAAACAAATTAAAAATTCCATTATGGGCTTGGGCCTTAAATAAAATTTTTCTTCCAGGGGTGCTGACCCTAGAAAACCCCGCAGGTGGCGCTGCCCCCTTGATCCCCGCTCGCAAGAGCAGGTCGTGGATGGGTGGTGGACTGGTGTGGCGGCTTAGGTTGAAAAAAATTGATGAAGGAAAATAATGATGCTAGGGTTTGTTCTGATTTTTTTTTTTCTTTGGTTTTTTGTAAAACAAATTAAAAATTCCATTATGGGCTTTGGCCTTAAATAAAATTTTCCTTCCTGGGCCACTGCCCCTGGAAAACCCCGCAGGGGGGCTGCCTCCTTGACCGCCGCTCGCTAGAGCAGGTCGTGGATTGGTGGTGGACTGGTGTGGTGGCTTAGGTTGAAAAAAATTAATGAAAGAAAAAAATGATGCTAGGGTTTGTTCTAATTTTGTGTTTTTGGTTTTTTTGTAAAACAAATTAAAAATTCCATTATGGGCTTGGGCCTTAAATAAAATTTTCCTTCCAGGGGCGCTGCCCCCTTGACCCCCGCTCGCAAGAGCAAGTCGTGGATGGGTGGTATCAAGATTATCAAAACTTTCTTAGAATATCAATTTAAAAATATATAAAAAAATATATATACATACTCTTACCATTTGCTTTTCTTACCCTAGAAAAACTCTTTTTGCCCGCCATGCCCATATTAATCTGTCTCTTTCGATTATTTGCATTTACTTCTGTGATTTTCTAGATAAACATTTCCATTACTATTAGCATAGTTGGGAGAAAGTAGTTTTGACATTATAAAGCAATTAAAAACTAAAAATTGTTATACCTATGCATTTGTTGAATTCCAATAGTTCAAAAGTTATTTGAATTTATCTTCTCCAATATGTTGTGGGTGATTCAATATTCTTAGCTTATCAGTTTTGTACTTATAGTAATGTTCTTTTGTCACCCTACACTTATATACTCTCCAATCATCTCCAATTGTAACCAGAACCCACTTTTTACCTTCTTGAGGGACCATGTATTTTTTCTACACAAACAATTACATTTAATCAAATTATAAAACAACATGCCAAATGTTTAATATGAAAAGAAATTATTAGGTAACAAACAAGTAAGATTCTTATAAACCTGAACATATTCCCATAATGACTCTTTTGTAGCCATTTTGCTCCAATTAGTGACAGTAAGGGGTGCAAGTGTTGAATTTCGCGCCAATGTTCCTAGGAAACTGCTAAACTCACTCAAAGTCTTATCATTTGGTCCTATTGGCTGATTTAATTCATTCAATAATATTGGTTTTAAGTTTTCCTCAGACCGTGCATGAACTGCTTTCATTGCTGTTTGACCTCTCTTTTTCAGTGTAGAAGGGCCTGCATTATATGTGAAAGCATTATAATTGCATTATATATGCATAAACATGATTATATATTGAATGTAGTAACTGAACCTGCTGAGCTTCTAATTGCGTCCTCAATTGCCATTGTTGCAACCGTTGGTGGAGGTACCCCAATTTGCATGGTTGAGTTTTGATTTATTTCTTGTTGATTTTAAGAATCTATATGATCTAGATCTTGTTGCTCAACCCCAATCCTCATTTCTTGCTCCATTTGTACTTCGTGTTGTTGATTATGATTTGTTTGTGTGGCTTCCTCTAATGCATGATCTTGTGTGTGTACTACATTTACATAAGCTTGACTTCTACAGAACTTACGTTGTGTCCGCAAATATGAAGCAATAGTCCATGGTTTCACAAACTTCTTTGTCTTCTTCATTGTCAATATTCAGAATTTTTTTACTCGCAAGATTTTTCTACACTTGCAAACATGCCAAAATCTAATCAATCATGAAAAATATATACTATAACAAGTAATGTGTCAAAAAGTACTTTAAAAAAATTTTCTGCACTTTCAAAAATGTCAAACCAAGATATATGACATATAATGTTGGTTGCATGCAAGACATTAGCTCTTAAAATTATCACATGTAAAATTAGTGAACAAAATCATTTTAAATAAAATCAATTGATAGTTTAAATTCATTATTTTCGGAAACAAAATCATACCTAATAGAATTATCGTGAATAGCACTTGAAATAGCTAGCCTTAAGGAACTTTATATGAGCCTCGTGAAACTCATCACTACAGTGAAAAAGAAATATTTTTAGATATAGGAAATTATCAACTAATCCCTAGTCACATGAAATTATTTTGGAAAAAAATCACAAATATTATTAGCTTGAAAAGAACACAATAAACTAAATATGCATTATAATAAAAATGGGGACACGCAAGAAAATAAAACCAAAATTTCTAACATCATTTAATATCAACCATCACATTTACAAAAACTAGATATTTGATAAAAATGAAAAATCTTTTCTAATCATTAATATCCATCCAATCCCAATTGGTATCATCAATATCTGAATCTTCTTCTATCTCTTCATTTTCTTGGACTTGTAACAAATGTAAAGATATATCGATACTTTCAACAACTTGATCATCTCTTGCCCAATTTATAGATTATGTATCATCATGTGATTCACCAATATCATGTGAATATTCATCAATCTCACTCCAAAAAACTTGCTCAATATTTAGACAATTTTCCTCTTCAAGGCTATATAAATCTCTTGGAACTTTTTTCATAATATAATGTAACCCAATTCAATAGGATCTTCAATATAGAGCACTTGTTGCACTTGTAAAGCAATGACCAAAGGATCATGCAAGTAGCATAACTTGTTAAAATCTACACAAGTGAGCCCATAATCATCTTTCACAACTTGAAACCAAACACACCTAAATAGCACATCATTGAACTTGCCCCAATAGTCAATTGCAATTATTTCATCTATTGCTTCATATTAAGTAACATCTCCAACAATTGTTTTTGATCCCTAGCACTTGAAAAACTTGGAGTTAAAGCTTGCAAAGTGACTCCACTATTTTGAGTTTTGCATCTTGCATCACGTTTTCTAGTGTGAAATGAAATCCATTGATGTAATACCCTTTATATTTGATAGCAACTGGATTTGGCCATTTAGAGAACCACATAATATAGTCATGTACACGTTCATTGTTCACCCTTTATACAAACCAAAATATAAGATCTTGACTATGAGTTTGTGCTATTTACCATCTACTTGATTTAATTCTTCAGTTTATTAGGTTTTCGTGTTCTCTGCATTCATCACATACAAATATATTTAAATAATTACAACTCATGATGCTTAAGAAAAATAAGAGAGAAAAAGCACACACAAAATCTTTAAGAGGCATGATTTCTTCTTACTTGATGTATTCCTCCACTTGTTTGTCTCTATAATTGAACAAAGCATAACGATAAGCTTGTGCTAAGGACTCCTGGTCCAAAGTGAAAGTCTTGCCAATATTTCTCTTTTTCCCCATAATTGGATGACCAAGCTTAGGGAAAATAGGAGATGCTCCATCATCCATTGTAACTATATTAGAATTCCTCCCATATCTACTAAATCTTGTCTTCACACCATCACGCATATATCTCGAGCAAAATACAAAGCATTCCTCGGCTAAATATCCTTCCACAATAGATCCCTCCGAAGACCCATGTAACATATTTTCTACTATGCTTCAAATATTTTGAACAAGTCCCATAATTACAATAAGGACATGCTAACATTCCTTTGATGCTCCATCCTGATAACATAGCATAAGCTGGGTAGTCGTTAATTGTCCATAATATATAATGCCACCCACATGAGAAATATTTGTTTTCTTGTAGCATCATATGTTTCAACACTAATTTCCCATAAGTGCTTCAACTCTTTAATCAAAGGCTACAAGTAGATGTCAATATATTTACCAGGTGATCTAAGACCCGGAATAATCATAGACAAAAAAATGTATTCAGACTTCATAAAGACCAATGGTGATAAATTGTAATTGATTAACATAACAGGTCATGTGCTATATGAAATACTCATCGTTAGAAATGGATTGAACCCATCACTTGCAAGTCCTAACCTCACATTACGAGGGTCTTGAGCAAACTTGGGATGCAAATCATCAAATCTTTCCAAGCTTTGGTATCAGCCGGATGCCTCAAATTTCCATCATTCAAACGATCTGTTGCATGACATCTCATTGCAGTAGCTGTCTCTTCACACATGAACAACCTCTGTAGCTTAGGAGTAAGAGGAACGTATCATAAAACCTTAGCAGGTATAGTGGAGGATTTAGCATTATCATCTGCAAATTTGTCCTCCAATTTCCACATAGCACCACATACATGGCAATTATTTGCTTCTTCATTCTCATCCCAAAACAACATAAAATCATTTGGGCATGCATGTATTTTTTTGTAATCAAGACCCAAATCTCTCACTGTCTTCTTAGCTTCATTAAAAGAATTTGGAATTGTAGCATCAGGAAAGGCTTCTTTTAATAAATCTAGAGGGTCACCAAATGCCACATTACTTAGTCCATGGAGACACTTGAAAAGATATAATCGAACAATGAAAGAAAGCCTTGAGAAACTCTTGCACCCTAGATAAAGCTCTTGTCGGCCTTCCTCCATTAACTTGTAAAATTTTTTTGCCTCCGTATTTGGACCTTCACAAATTCTTGAAAGGTTTTGCTCTCCAATTGCTACATCTCTATACATATCTTCCAGCATGACATTCATGTCATTAAGAGGATCAAGTCTTTCACAATGTGATGGTAATCCTTCAGAATACATTGACAATCCTTTTCTATGGAATACCCATTCAGTATAGCCTTCTATGAAACCATAGACTATCAAGTGATCTCTAACTGTTGCTCTATAATACCAATTATGGTTCAAACACTTTTTGCACGGCAAAGTATTTCTTATCCTTGCGCGGTCCTTTGAAATGCCATATCTAGAAAACCATCAACTCCACTAATATATGCCGCACTAGCTCTTGGGAGAGCTATCCATTCTCTATTTCTATTACTCATCACTTATAACTTTTTACAAAAGAAAAAAAAATCCATGGGCGTTACATATATTTAAATAAGTTATTGCATGCCTGCCTTTAATAACAAAATATTAAATAAGCTATTGCATTAAACTAGAAAGTGATATTGCATAAAACAAGTATTCATCAAACAAATTTTCTCATCCAATTGCAATAAATGGGAGTGTTCTTACCAACTATTCACTAGTCTTGTTGATGAAGTAATGTTAGATATCACTTGTGTAATTTCTTTTCAAATAAGAGTTGATAAACCTTGAAAAACAAAAACAAACATGTCAAAAATATGTAAATAAACACTAATGACAAAAACAAGGATCTAAATTGGAAGAAAAAAAAAAGGAAAAGAGGAGGAAAAAACAAGAAATGCAAAAAAATTAAAATTAAAATATAAAATAATAAAATAATAAAAAAAAGTAATAATAAATAAAAAAAATAAAAATAATAAGTAATAAATAATAATAATAATAATAATAATTAATAAATAACAAATAAATAAGTACAAATTTTATCCTGCAAGGGGCAATTCAAATGAGAAGCTACAAGCTAGACATTGTTTTTCTGAAAATGGTTTATGGATCTAGGCAAAACTTCAAGAGAATAATTACTACACTTGACAAAGAACAAATTCCACAACTTTAAACTTTGGTTGGAAGGACAGCAACTAAGGGTAATGCCAACTATTCAAATAAATATTTCCATAATAAAATTTTACAAATAATTATAATTTAAATTAAAACAAAAACTTATGTGAAAAGTATATATATATATATATGTAGCATACGAATAATATTTATAAAAAAAAGTTTCTAAAAGATATTTATTTTGACAATAGGAAGTTTATGAGGTTATTATATATATATATATATATGTAATTTCAGATGTTATAAGGGGATATCCGGAAAAAAAAAAAGCTCCAAATGGTTTTCTCATTTCCCCTTTTCTAATTGTACCTAATTAGTTTTATAATAAAACCAAACACAACTTAGATTGGAGCAGAACAATCACATCCAAATGGAATCAATTGAATAAATATATATATATATATATAAACAGAGCAGGTCCAAGTCCAACCCCAATTATTTTTGTTGATTTTAACAAGCTTTTCCAGTTATTTATTTATTCATTTATTTATTTATTGTCATAAGCCAACCCAAATACAAAATGTATTTATGAAAAAATTGTTTAAAGGAAGACAATGATGGAAATTAGTAAAATCATAATTAAAATCTCCAACAAATTTCCTCATCATATGTTTAATACATGCATATATTACTGCCACACTTCACAAACCATACTACAGGGATCTCAAGAAAAAATCCACAATATATAACTCAACACATAATTAATGATTCCAAATAATAAAGAAATTAATCATACAACACATACATTTAGGGCAAATATTGAAAAGTTAATAGTAAATCCATCCTCATCACAAACATCACTGCCATTTAAGAGACTTGATGCAAACTAACAAAACTCCACATAAATACATCCACATATTTTATTGCTAGGGCTACAAACAAGGCACATGTGAATAAGGCCAGGATTACTTGAGCTCAGTTCAAATGGTTTTTTACTTAGGCTATTATTCAGCTCAACAAACTACAGGAGAAAAGGCAACCAAGAGAGAAACACAAGCTGTGATCTGAGACAGCTAATAATTAGTAAAATGTTCATGTATTTCAACTCTGAATCTCTAGTATATGATCGGAACAATTTATATAGAAATATAATAAAACTCAAATATCAAAGTTTATAGAGCTAAATACGTACAAGCCTACCACATTCGATCTCAATTCATTAGTTATTAAATCTAACATCTCAGCAAAAACTTTGCTAATTTGTTAATCAAAGCCGTATTGAACCAAAATTAAAGCCCAATTGGAGTTATTCACAAACCACTACATATTATTGTCTTATTTATTAGAAACCTACATGCAAACAAGCCTACTGCATTAACTGCAGAAATATAGCAATACTTATATTACTTAAATATCAAGCTATATTACTTACATTTAAAAGA
Organism: Dioscorea cayenensis subsp. rotundata; assembly: GCF_009730915.1. NCBI lineage: Eukaryota > Viridiplantae > Streptophyta > Magnoliopsida > Dioscoreales > Dioscoreaceae > Dioscorea > Dioscorea cayenensis. The sequence continues at coordinate 20,957,383 of NC_052478.1, forward strand.
CTCCACCAAATTTGAGCTCAACACTTTTAGTTATTGAACCTAACATCTTAAAACAAGCTTTGCTAAATTTTATTTAAACAATTTCAATTGAGCCAAAACTCAAGCCCAGTTGGAGTTGCACATGAGAGACTTGATTGATTCGGCAGTCTTATTTATCAGAGACCTTTGTATGCTATTTCAAAGTCAAAACCCAATACAACTATATACTTTTCAATTGCTTCATAAAAAAACTAGAGATTTTCCTAATCATCAGATATTTGTTTATTTCAAGCAACTGATAATTAACATTCTAATCACTAGGAACACTAAAAAGAATCCGCAACACGCTTTGATCAATTGATACTCAATAAACATCAAAATTTTTCAAATAAATCACATACATTATCCAAAGACAAAAATCAACAGGCACCAGAGATGTAATCATTCACGAAGCTTTTTTTCTCAGCGATTGTCCAAGGACACCACCAATCCCATCTTGCAGATCGATTGAGAAACCCTGGATAAGAAGTAATGGATTCAATGGAGCTCATTAGGTTTGTGATAAAATGAGAGAAATCAGAGAACATTTATGAAAACTTCAAGAAAATACAACCAAATTTTGTAGATCTGAATGCTATAAACAAGATCAATCAGTGCTTCAAACAGAAAAATGGAAGAAGTAAGAAAATCTATCCCTACTCCAAAGCACTAGATCTATTGAATAGATAGCAAAATTAACCAAAATAGGCCCATAATGCACAAATGTACTCAAAACCAAAGTAGGATTAAACTGAGAACGATCAGATCTATTGAATGCATAGAAAAATTATTCAAAACAATGGCCGAAATCCAAAGAGATACTCAAAATCAAAGCAGGACTAAAAGACTAGAATGTAAAGATATACTCAAAGCCAAAGTGTGATTCAACTCAAAACCATTAGGTCCATGCATAGCAAAATTAACCTAAAAAATCCAGAATCCACGGATATTCTAAAAATCAAAGCAGGGTTAAACCAAGAACCTATCGAATGCGTAGCAGAATTAACCAAAGAAGACTAGAATCCACAAAAACACAAACAACAGATTCAAAATCCACAAAGCTAAACCAAAGGCATAATCAACAACAAGAACCAGCACGAATTACATCAATCCCCAAAGATCCCAATCAAATAAAGCAAATCAAGGACAAAACTTAGGGTTTTTGACAAAACGATCGATTCAATAGCAAATCTAGAAAAAAAAAACGATAGATCCTTTACCTGCGAGGGTGATGAAGGGAGGGTTCCAGCCCTAGGATTGGGAAGCACGAGGAAGGAGCTCGTCGTTCTCCTCGCAATTGCAGGGCTGATGACATGAACCAGTCCAATTGAGCACCAGCGAGAGAGAGAGAGAGAGCGAGCGTGAAGAAGAGGGCCAAAAGCATGAAGCGTGAGAGAGAAGAGGGCATGAACCAGCGCGAGGGAGAGTGAGAGAGGAGAAGAGTGCCAAGAGAGAGAGAGAGAGAGAGAGAGAGAGAGAGAGAGAGAGAGAATTTATTAGGGCTTTTTTCATAACATAATTTAGATTTAAGTTATATATTTGGAATTATCTTAATTATAATCATGTAGTTTTCTAATTTTCAAAATAATTCTCAATCAAGGTAATTTATTAGGGCTTTTTTCATAACATAATTTAGATTTAAGTTATATATTTGGAATTATCTTAATTATAATCATGTAGTTTTCTAATTTTCAAAATAATTCTCAATCAAGGTAATTTATTAGGGCTTTTTTCATAACATAATTTAGATTTAAGTTATATATTTGGAATTATCTTAATTATAATCATGTAGTTTTCTAATTTTCAAAATAATTCTCAATCAAGGTGGTTTTTTAATTTTTAAAATAATTTTGTTATGATATTATTTATTTATATTGGTAAAAATGAAATATTTAATGTGAAAGTTCTTATTGAAATTTATAATTATAAAATTATAAAATTTTTAATAATAATAATAATGATAATAATAATAATAATAATAATAATGATGATAATAAAATCTGTGTGAAGTGGACTCAAAGCACATAACGAGAACCGGGTTGGGACCAGGCTTGGACTGGCTCGACAGCAAATACAAATAAGATGCAATCATCTCGCGAGTACACCATACCGTTCAATATCCTGATTACGATGCCACTTAATATCGCTTTTTAAGAAGGAAAACCGAGATATTTTCCTGTCTTTCATGAGGGTTTGGGAAAATAAACTATTATATTTCTTAACTTATGCATATTTAAAATAATAAACTTGTTTAATTATATTCTTAATAAGTATTTATTTTAGAATTAAAATTTTTTTAATTAAAAAAAATCATCACAAACCGCATAAGAAGGTGATTAGTGTCTTTGTTATTTCAGAAAATAGATAAATAAATAAAAAAAGGCAACATGCATATCACAACACGAACGCAACAATTATAAAAAAATGCTGCCTATCACAACACATACACAACGTTGCCTATCATAACACATACACAACTGTTATAAGAAAATCATCGTGATATCATAACCCATAAGCGGTGGTTTTTAAAAACCGCTAGCATTATAATCCATATGCGACTGTTATGAATCATCGCTTTTTTTAACATTTGTAGCGGTGTAGAACCCATCGCATCATCTATCCTAATATGCAGCAGTTGTTACAACAGATTGAGCCAAATGTAATACTTACTTAGAAAATTTCTTGTAGCGGTATGAAAGCGCTACAAAACCGCTGTAATAAATAGCCTATTATAGTAGTTTTATAATCGTTGCAAGGTAGCCGCTGCATAAGTGCAGTTATGTAGTAATGTATCCGCATTGCACTAACAATGAAGTAGTGGATGTCTGTAGCTTAGCATGTTCAGCTCATGATTTTTCACAAGTGTCACCTAAGGGCTTCAGCAGAGAAGAGAAAGAGAGATGCTAGAGGAAGATAATAAGGTAAACTACCGATGAAGATGGTGGGAGGAATGTGGAAAGAATGATTAGAGATATGTGTAACCTAACTTCATCTCCATTCTTATATATATATATATATATATATATATATATATATATATATATATATACATATCAATAGTCAAGAATAGACCCGTTGCGTTAAAACCAACGATCAAAAAATTATTCACTAAAAAATAAAAGGAAGAAGGAATAAATAAATAAATAAAATAAAATAATAAAATGAGAGTGGGGAGATCGAAGACCATCACAAGCACGGTGGGAAGGGCAAGTAGTGTGCATGCATGGTTGTTTTAGCATACTAGTGTTTAGATACTAAATCAATGGAGGAAGCACAAGAAATATATATATAAATGCAAGTCACTACAATTCTCTACTCCGACGGAGGACTAAAGTCCCTAAGAAACACACATCTCATGCACACAGAACCCCTCATGTTTGTGTGTTTTACTAGATGTGGGCCTTGGCTCAACCCATATCCAACACTCAATCCCTAATGCCATGCATACTTTTTGGTAAAGTTGACACTAGAAACCATACTTTACATGAAGAAGCCATCTTTTAGTCAAAAATATGTTTGTTTCCACTTTTTCAAATAAACCAAAGAGAAAGCACAAACTAAGGGCACCACAAAACTCCATCCATCAACACTTTTTCCAATTATGACAATTTATGTAGTAAATTCTTCAAGTTTGAAGTGAAGAAAAACAATATCATTTAAGCTTAGAGTTATCCATCATTCCCAAACTTCTAACAAAAACCATCTCTAAACTAGTGGATGTATAGTCAACCCGTCATTAGACATGTAGTGTGGATAAGCTGCATTATTTGTTATGTCATACTTCACATGATTAAGATTTTTGTTCAATTTATTCCAAGATAGTAACCAAATAAAGCAATGTACTCGTTCGGTGCATGGGAATTTTCAAATCCATTTAAAATTGGTGTGACTCAAATCATATTTTTTTTTACTACAAGAATGATATGTAAAATGACTTGAGAATAACCTTGAACCAGTGGCGGAACCAGGACTCGATGGTAGGGAGGTTGAAACTTAAAGGCAAAGGGTAAAAAAAAATCCAACAAAATAATTATCTTCAATAAAAAAATAATGCGATTATCTAACAAAAAATTGAATACAAATATTGAAAAAATGAAGTATAGTTTAACTTATTGTTATTACTAATAGCAAACATATAAGATTTTCAACAATTCAACTAATAAATATATATCTCATAAGTTTGTATATTTTTTTTTAAATATAGTAAAATCGATCCCTTTCACTATAGACAACAAAACTATTGTTTATAAAAACCTTTGTTCCTTTACTTTAACATATATGATACATTGTAACATACATATATATGTTATAATATATTTGTTGGGCCTCATGATCAATTTAATTTTTTTTTAAATTACTAAAATTTTGTATATAAGGTTTTAAATTTTTTTTTTTATAAATTTTTATTAAAATTTTAAAATCCAGTAATTTTTTAAAATAAAAAAAATGAAATGCGAAAGCAACACATTTAACATGCAAGAAAAATCAAAGTTTATAATTAGACCCACTTACCACTCAAACACAACTATATCGCATTTTACATTCATGTATCGAAAATTTTACATTAATTTAAGTATAAAAAATCACAACCATTAAATCTTATATTTCCTGAAAGGTAGTCTCGCCGACATTGAAGGGGGGCTTTAGCCCTGCTAGCCCTCTCTCTCTCTCTCTCTCTCTCTCTTAGTTTCACCCCGCCTTTGAACTCTCTCCCACCCAAAGCTCGCCCACCTATCTTGAGCATAGTTAAAAAGGAATATAAATTCCTAAACCCAAAAATATAAATTAATAATTTATCAATTACATGGAAAAAATACTATATGAAATTCATAATATTTAAGGCTTTGTTTGGACTACTTCTATTTTTAAATTTAACAATTTTGTCACGCTGTGAACCTAGCCGAGCACATTGCAATCGTAGTTACTAAAGTATGAGACAATATCAACAATAAAGTTATAATAGGGTTCCCCTTACGATGAGGGACCCTAAATACAGGAAAAACATCAACAACAAGAGTACAAGCATGGGTTTCAAATACAACTAGAAAGTATAAATACAAGAACAATACATAAAAAAGGGCAAGTCTAGTGGATCTATAGAGTTTACATACACTCGCAAACTAACCTGACAAGAAGAATAGATATGTCACTCTATCGCTCGCCCAAAGACAACGAAATCCAACATCGCACTCGAGAGAAGAAGAAAGGAGAGTTGTGAGTAAGAGATATTACCCAAAGTGAGTGGTGACAACATAGATATAATATAGTAATAAAAGCATTTCAAATTGTAATTACCATAATATATAATAATAACATATGAAAGTAGTTCAGTATTCAACAGATTAACAGATAACACAATGATTTATCAATAGTACAAGCAAGTAACATTTTCCAATACATTGAACACAGCTTAAAATACAGGCTGGTCTCAAATAATTCCCAAGCTAATCGTGGGTCATGACTACCTACAAGACTACCAAGGTGTTTCAAAACCTTTTAAAATTTAAACTATAAAATGTTGCCTTCCTTGGTGTTGGTCATCGAGATCCCGCTGTAGTGACCCGATTTCTACATAAAAGAACCCTTGCCAATGGCTCACACGCACCTCTCGACTAGGATAAACTCGTGGGTTAACCACGCTTATCTCCCATCAGCCCGGACCTTGGGACCCCCACTGCTGTGTTAAACTAAAGTCCGTAGTTACCATCAAAATCAAATGCAACAATAAAATTATTTCCAATTTCCAACTCAAGGAATCCATCATACAATATTTAAATACGGAAATGTACATCAAAACCATATTCCATTTTGCATATAAATACATACACATGTAAACATGTTCCTTTCAAAAATAAATACATATAAGTATTCTAGGTTTAACCATTCCAAAAATCATCCCTCATATATATATATATATATATATCAAATGAAATTTGATTTATTATCAAATTTATATTATAAAACACATAAAGAAATACTGTAATACTCTTATTAAATCTATGCAATTACGAATTCAATCACTCACCGAACTAGTCGTCTCGCCTCGAGGAGCACTCCATCGTCAATGATTTTTTCCCTTGGAGGATACTTTCGCCACCTAGATACAAACTAGGGGAATCCAAGAACCAATGAACACAAGAATGAAAAACTAAAAATGCATGCAAATGCAAATGTTCATGTCGAACATGTAACTCTAGGCTTTTAGGGCAAAGCCACATCATTTTGAACCCAAATGATCTTAAACTGGAGTAAAACTAGTTCCAATGAATTCCAAGTAAGAAGGGCTTCGATTTGGACCAAAGAAACACACAAAAAGGTCAAAAATTTTCGATACTACGAGAATCTCATGATTGCTACATAGAAATCGCCCTTGCACAAAAGATTTTCTCCCAATTTACATCATCTAATCAAGAAATCACATGCATTCACACAAATGAATAACAATGATATTGGCTTCGATTTGAGCCTACAAACAACTCAATCATGATGTATTTCTAAGTTTTCAAAGATTTTCAAAAACAAGAAAAATATGAGAGAAATACGGAAGAGAAAACCTCGATCGAAGCTCTGATCTGTATTCACAAGTAAAAGAGGAAAAAGAATGGATGCTTGGTTCACGGAAAAGTCGACGAAAAAATTCTCTATGGTTTTAGGGTGCTCGGCGAAGCGAAGGAAGAGAGAGAAGAGAGAAGGAAAAAGCCATGTTTGCTTTAACTTTATCCTTTTTCTTTTTTTTTTTAATATACAGGAGAAAATGGCCAATTTGCTCTCCTATTGAGATAATAAAATGAAAATGGTCAAAAGATGAATTGCCCTTGGTTTTTGGCTAATTCTCACACATAGCTACATGCGATCATGCGAGGATGCCATTTGTCACGCCCGAGCCCTAGTACGGGGGCACGTGGCAATCACCACGACAACAAGGAGTGGGACCCTACAACGAGCCCACCTCCTGGTCGCGTGAAGGCTTAAAGCAAACATGCTAATACAACTTACCCAAAGAAGAAACCAATAACAACGAACGAGAACTATCGGGGTTCCAACTACGATCGAGAAAGTACAAATACAAAATCGTGAGCAAAAGAGTTTGAAAGCGGATGGATCTATAAGTTTACATGCATCTTGCCAACTAATTTAGACAAAGAGAAAGGTAGGTCAGTTTCTCACACTGCAGAGCATAATCGAGTCCAACGTCAGCGATCGAGAAAGAAAAGAGTGGTGAGTATGGGATGTTACCCAGGTGAGTAGTGATAAGCATATATATAACAGTAGTAATAAGGGATTTCAAATAGTAATTATCACAATAATAATAACATATAAAAGAAGTTTCCAAAGTATTCAACAGATAACGAGAGATCAAAACGATTTATAACATAGTACGGGTAAGTCACATTTTTCCAACATATTGAACAGCTCAAAATACAAGCCGGGCCTCGACATTTCCCAAAGCAAATCGTGGTGGCGACTAGCTTACCGGACCACCCAGGTAAGTTTTAAGACTTTTCTGAATTCAAAATCGTCGATTCCTTGGTGTCGGCCACTAAGATCCCCGTGTGATGACCGAGGGTTTCTCACATAAAAGATCCATCGATGGCTCGCCTGCACCTCTTGACCAGAGTAAACTCGGGGTTAACCACGCCCGCCTCCCATTAGGTCGGGACGGTGGAACCACACTACCATTGATGCCAGAACTAAAGTCCTGATCATCATCAAAAATCCAAATGCAACAAATGCAATTCTTTCCAATTCCAACTCGAGGAATCCACCACACAATAGTTAAATATGATGTACATTAAAACCATATTCCGTTTGCATGTAATACATATACATGTAAAACATGTTTCTTTTCAGATAACATAAGATACGTATATCTTTGGAATCATTTTGGCGAATAACTCCATGCTCAAAAATCTATATATATATATATATATCAAATTTTATGTATGAAACACATAAATAAATACTATAATACTTTATTAAATATACGCATTACTAATTAAACCACTCACTAAAACTATACGCCTCGGCTGAGATCGCTCCACGGATCGACGATTTACTTTCCCTGGGAGGATCCTTCGCCACCTATAATCAAGTAGGGAATCCCATAACCAATGAACACAAAGAATGAAAACAAAAGATGCATTGAATGCGTTGTTACATGTCGAACATGTAACTTTGGCGTTTTAAAGGAAAAAGCGACATTATTTTGAACCAAAAGCGATCCTCAAATCGAAAAGTAAAACTAGTTCCAATGGATTCCAAGTAAGAAAATGCTCGATTTGGACCAAAGAAATACAAGAAAAGGCCAAAGTTTTTGGTGCTCACAGTAGACTGGGGATTGCTTGAATCTGCTATCTGATAAACCCGACTCTTAAACAATGGTTTCTTGTCGATTTACAACATTAAATCATGAAATTTCTTTACAAACATACACACAAATGAACCATCCCACACGCTTCTTCGATTTGAGCCTGAAAATCAACTCAAACCAAGGTTTATTTCAGGATTTCAAAGATTTTTCAGCGATTAAATGCGAAGAAAATACAAAGAAAAAACCTTGGATCGAAGCCTTACCAAGAGAATGAGAGGAAGAGAGTAGAAGTGTTGATTTATCGAAAAGCTCGCCGAAGGAAGTATTTTTCAAAGAAGGGTGATCGGCTGAATGAAGAAGAAATGAAAACAAAGAAGAAAGAAAGAGATGAGAGAAAAGATAAGGTGCACTCTTATCCTCTCATTTTCATTTTTTCTTAAGATAAAAGGGAAATGACCAAAATGCCCTTAATAATAGAAAGTAGAAGAAAAATGGTCCAAATGATTATTTTGCCCCTGGTTTTCACAAAACCTACTGTGCAATCATGCAAGGATGCCACTAGTGCGAAATGACCATTTTACCCCTAATGCATTCAAAAGAATCTAAAAAAAGGCCCAAGGTCGAAAATCAGGACAGGATACCATACCATTAGTGATAAATGACTATTTTACCCCTTAATGCATTCACAAGAATCTAAAGAGGCCTGAGGTCTAAACCAAGACAAAGTACAATAATTTTCTAAAATGTGCATTTAAAGTCATTTATTTCTTCTTTGTTTATTAGCTAAATTTAATCTTATCAACATATTTTTTTTTTTGTGAAGGACATACTATATTTAGTATCAATTTCTTATATTGCCCAAAGTTTTTGTTTAAGATTTTTGTTGTTAGAAAAATCTCTTTGAAAGAAATAATTGGTAAAACACAACTATTATTGAATCTTGATCATTATCAACTTGCGTATTCATTATCTCTGGAATAATCTCTTCATTTGTAAGTTATTCCTTTTGGTCTCTGTGTTTTCATTTGTCTTATTTTTGTATAAAATATAAAATTTTTATCTAAATTAATAAATATTCTTTTTATGAAAAGTAATAAATTATTTATTTACCAATAAATAAATAATACTCTATAAAATAATTATTCCTAAGAGCATTATAGCTCTTTTTAGTATATATATATATATATATGTGTGTGTGCTCTGTGAGTCTGTATCATCCATGAGAGGTACTCGATTTAAAAATCTGGGCAAGTTAAGTTCTTAGTTGTTGGATCGTCAACCAACGATCTGAATTACTATGTATTACTGTGCTTATAAATAATAGCACAGTGAAATATAAGATGCATAATATTTTAATTTGAACTGTCTAATTAATTTTCAAAGACGCGATCTTTAAACAAATCATATCAATCCAAAATGTATAATCTATTATCATCTACAACTAAACTAAAAAAAACTAAAAACACCCCAAATCAATCCTTTCTGCTCTTTTTTCTCTCTCCATAGCTTCATCGTACTCAATCGCAGGTTAATAGTTGATCTTTTCTCTCTATATATATTTTTAATAAACCTAAAGGTCTAAAACGGGGTTTTATTATGCTCTAAAAATTTCAAATTAGATTTTTTTTTTCTAGATAAAGAAAATTAGTTTTTTTTTTAAAGTGGTTTGGATGTTAAAAACGTTTTTAAACTACAGCAGCAACAACCAATCACATCATTTAAAAGGGGTAGAAATGAAAATGGCAACTTTCTCAAGGGTTTTTTAGTGAATATGACCACAGTGGATCAAGATCAATGAATCAGACGGTCAGGATCTAAAAAATCTCAATCAAATCTCAACCGTCCATCTGAAGCTCATCATCAATATATATAAGCCCTAGTTCTTCGCCGTGCTTCTAAACCCTAGTTTATCTTTTCTCCGAGGGAGGCTGCTGATCGAGAGCGAGGGCTAGAGGATGAGGGCGAAGGTGAGATTCATTGTGTTTTCTCGTTGAAAGTGATGATTTTGGATCAGATATGAGCCTTTTTTTTTGGAGCTTTTTCTTTGTTTAATCTCGTTGTTGTTTGTGATTTATGACTCGAAGAACATAATATGCCATGAATTGATGCTGTATTGCTCCTTGTTTTGCTTATGTTTTTGAATTTGTTCTCGTTGTTTGCATAATCTTTCGGTCTGATTGTTGGTTGAAATAATAGGGATTTTCCATAGTTGTAAATCTTGAGGTTTTTTATTTTATCTTAAAAGTGACATCTTGGGAATCTATTGTTATGCTGTGCATTCTCATTAAAGTTTATTTCCTTGATTTTTTTTTGTGAGATTTAGTCTCTTGGCCTGTTTTCAGATTGATTTGTTTTCTTTTTCTCTCTCCATATTTGGTGGTTTATTTGTAAAAGATTTGTATTTTTTAAAATTTTTATGAATAACTTCAATGCATGGAAATTGTAGTGTTAAAACTTTAATTTCTCCAAATGGACCTCTAAAGCAATCTTGTTTATGCTAATTTTAAAGCCATGACATCCACTTGTGTTAGTTGTTGTGAATGTAGCTTGGAAATGCTGTCCAAGAGAATCAAAGAGGGTTTATCTTCTTGCAACTTGTGTCAGAATTATAAGTTCTCAGTATAAGCATAAGTTTGTAGGGGATTGTATTTTGGTCATTTGTTTGGAAAGGTTATACATATATATTTTAAGGAAAGGATGAATGAGTCTGATGAAAAATTTATCAGAGCGCAGGAAAGCTTGAAATTGGTAGGAGGTGTGACTTAAAACTATTTAATGAAAGTTTTTTTGTTGTCTTGTGTTTTTATTGTTTGTCTCATATAATTTTTCTTATTGCAATCAAGCATAGGGTGTATAGACTGGTTCATTTGGTCTTGTTTGTCTTTTGCCAATTGAAACATTGATCTAATTACATGTTGAAATAGAATATAACATTTATCGTATGCGATAGCCTATCCTCAAGCAAGTGATACAATTTCATTAGAAAATGGTGGTTTGATAATTAGAACAGAGTACTGTGGCCTTAACTAATGACTTAATGACTCTTAAGATTGAGTTTCACAATTTTATGTTTAGCATTGTTCAAAATTTATTTTGTCTTGGTTCAGTGGAAGAAGAAGCGTATGAGGAGGCTCAAGAGGAAGCGCCGAAAGATGAGGCAGAGATCCAAGTAACCAGTTGAAGGCGAGGTTGGACTTCACTTTGTCATATCGGTCATTCGTTTGCTTAAGACTATTGAGCAAGCCTTGGCAGTGTATGCTTGGAGTAGTGCATTCTCCCACACTGGATTGATTAGTTCTTTGTCTTTTTAAGTTAGAGAACTCATTGTTGGTTAAGTTTTTTGTTCTGCTCAACTTCTTCCCTAATTCTGTTCGACTGCGTTATGTTCAGACCTATTTTTTGTGCTACACTTATGAACATTAACTTTGCAATGATCCTGGTTTTTAAGCTGCTAGATCTCTTTCTGATTTACTGTTATTTTTGTTTATCAATGATCTTGGCATTCTTCAGCAATGTGCCAATGTGCTTCTTGATGATGGGAGCATGGGAGCATTACTATGGTTTGTTATTTAAGCAGGTAGTGATAATTACTTAATTATTACTATGGTTGGACGTGTGTCCAAACTTATCAATTACTTGGAAAAATAATTTATAAATTATTAAAAATTGGTGATGTAGATGTTTGTTTGTTTTGTTGTTTCTTCTTCTTATTATACTATGAGTTTAGAATTAAAATTAAGAATTGACATGGTTTATTACTATTCATTTGTTTTTCAAAATTAAAAATTTATTTTGAAAGGTTTTACTCTTTCCCTTTTAAAGTTATTCTTTACACAAATGATCTTTTAGACAGGTAAATTTGTTTTTAAATAATTTGTTTTTAAAATTAACGATATATTTTAATAAAAAGATTTTATAATTATAGTTATTTGGATAAAAAAGACCCCTCGGAAGTAAAAAAATATTTATTCTAAAAAGAGATACCCAAAGAATTAAAAATGCTAATTTAATAAATGTGCAGTGTGGTTTAGGAAAATATGAACTTGCGGCCAGTGGAACGAACATCCCTCCCTGATCTTTTAAAAAAAAAATAATTATATGATGTTGTTATTGTTATTTTTTATTTTTTATTTTTTATGATAAATGATATGATGCAATGGCAGCAATGCTTGATGGTGATAAAATGAGATTTTAATATTAAATATTAATTATTTAATATTGATATTTATTTATTTTTTTATGATAAAATGATGTGCTGCAATAATAACAGAAAAAAAAAATACTAAACAAGAAATTAAAAGAAATAGAACAATAAAAAAGGGATCAAAGGGTAATTAAATTCAATACAGGGATTAATTACTATGTTAAAAAATCACAGGGATTAGTAAATAATTTGCAGTACATCCTTCCGATATACTCCTCATTGGGATCATCTTAAGCTATCCTAGTCCAAAATCCAAACGGCCCAAAACCCTAATTGCCTGCTCTTCCGAAATTTCTCTTAAACCCTAGAACTCAATCGCTGCTATTCCTCTCTCTACCCTGGTGATTTCACGAAGCCATGATCACCGGCGGCCAGAGCTTCGTATCCTCGCCGCCGGCCTTCTCAAACGATGGCAAAAAGCTCCTCGTTTGCACTCGCGCCACCGTCTCCGTGTTTAGTACCTCCACAGGCCTCCAGGTTTAACATGCCAATTTTTTGGATGTTCTTTTGCTTTATGGATTTATTTTAATGAAAATTAATGTGCAAAAGTGAAGTTTTCAGCTGCCAAAATCTCATCTTGGTTGTGTTTTCGCTTGAAATCTTTGTCGTGGTGCAATAGGTTACGGAATTGGAGGGTCATACGGACCGGGTGACTTCTGTTGTCGTTGTTCCTGTTACCGGGCCTGCGAGTAAGTTCATGTCTTTCTGCTGGACTTCGTCGCTGGATGGAAATGTTTGTTATTGGGATTTTGCTGCTTCGGAATTAGTGAAGAAGGTCAATGTTCAGCTTCCCATCTGGTCCATGGTATGTCTTTGTGCACTCTCATTCTCTTTCTGATAATGTTGCTGCCTTAAAAATCAATTTTCTTGTATATATATATATATATATATATATATATGGATTTCATGCTTAAGATTGTTTATAAGTTGGTTTCTGTGAAATTGTTGCCAACTTTGTAGATTATCTGTGATTTGGAGATGTTTGAATTATACCTCTTACCTGTGCTCTCTGTTTTGCTCTTCTTACTATTGAATTTGTTTCATTTTCTGCTTGTTTGTAAACAATGCAAAGTAAAACTGAAAATATGTTAGTCCATAGAACATTGGTTCTAGTTTTTGGATCAAATATTTTGGTTGTATTTCTTGTTTGTCAAATCCGATTGATTTTCACTTAACAGGCATGCTACTTGATATGAAGCCCTTGATCCATTTTCTACCAATCGAATTAAATTGGAAATTAGGCTAAATGGTATTCAAGTTTTTAATTTTACTTAAATTTTATCATTACAGCCGTATATCTTTATTTTTAGTTCATTTAGTGCCTCCTTTATTTTTGTAAGTTTAGTAAACTTTTTTATGTGTTAAGCAAATGTTGGTAAATCATGATTATATGAATTATGAATTCAACCAGAGCATTATTTATAGTGATTGTAAGTAGAAGAAAGATCTAATATAGTTGTTTAGTGTGGCTTAATTAAATTAAGCCTTCTTTTATTTAGTATGGGCCTATTGCTTTTTTTTAGAGAATGCAGAATTTGTAAATTCTATTTGTGGAATAAAAAGAAGTAAATGACGGATGAGCATGTTTTGTTAAATGTGATATCTTCCAAATACCATGAAACAGCGAAAGAATTAAGTTCAAAGAAAGGATATTAATCAAGTGAGTTGTGGAATTTTAGTGATCACAAGTCTATGCATCCACTTGAGATGTATATCTTTTGTATCCTAGAACAATTTCAACCAATACTACTCAGTTCTGACCTTATTTGGTTAAATCTGTGGAATCGTCTGATCAAGTGTAAAAATATTCACCTATAAGTCAACTCTGATGCTACTTGATCAAATCATTTAGGCCACTAACCACTACAGAGAAAGTCTGTTTAGTATGGTAGCCTAGTAACATCTTATTCCTCGAGTTATGATCCTAGAGAAAGCTGTTTACATTTTGAAAGTCAATTCAAATATTGGTTTTTGAAATATTGACTTTTAAACTCTACTTTGTTCACATCCTGATATCACATTTGAAGAAAAGTAAATTCACCAACAATACCTTTTGGTGCTTCCTTTTTTTTTTTAATCAATTTGTATTAATCAATCAAATGAATTATTGTTTTTTCCTTTGTTGAGTACAAGTTTGGGTTGCAATTTATCTCATATAGTTCTCATAAGCAACCATCTAATACCCAATAACCCTTCTCACTTCTGGTGGGTTGAACCTTCACTGCTTAATGATCACAAAACTTGAATACCATGCTGATGTCTTCCAAAGCAACTGATTACATAGTTGGAAGTTTCTTCTTGCTTTATGGTTCTTTCCTGCTGTTTGACTTTCCATTTCTACACATCATATTGTTGCAGGTGATTCCAAATATGCCAAATGCCATAGTTCAGAGCAATGAGAAATCCTCCAGCCTTTATGCATTCCTTTCAGTTGAGGATACTAGTAAATCAGCTGACCAGCAAAAAGCATTGGTGGGGCAGATTCAAATTTTCAACTTACGCAATGCACGCCGTGTAGGAGGATTGCTTGCTGAGGTGTGATTAAATGACTGCTAAATAATTTTTCAACATTTAATTTCTGACCATAATTATCCCGTAAACCATTAGTGTATTATTAGTGAGGATATTTACTATTAATATTAGTAATAACATTGGTGGTTGTATGGCAATTGTACATGGCAACATTTAACCATGAAATCTGCTAGTCTGATTGCCCATATAGTATAAATGGAAGCTCTTTTATGTTGGTCTCCTGATCATTTCTTT
Organism: Dioscorea cayenensis subsp. rotundata; assembly: GCF_009730915.1. Lineage (NCBI taxonomy): Eukaryota > Viridiplantae > Streptophyta > Magnoliopsida > Dioscoreales > Dioscoreaceae > Dioscorea > Dioscorea cayenensis. The sequence goes on from NC_052478.1 coordinate 20,972,682, forward strand.
TTATGTGTAGACTCGAAAACCTGAGTGCATCACTATGAGTAACTCTGGGGAATTTTTAGGTATTCGGAATAAGCGTAAACTTCATATATGGCGGGTACCTTTAAAAGATTATAAGTATGACGAGATTAGAAAAATTAAATTGCATCACACGAAGAACTTGAGTGCGCTTGCATTTCATCCTACTGAAAGAATTGTAGCTGGGGGTGATGTTACGGGAAGAATATTAATTTGGAGAGGCTTTGGAAGGAAGATGTTCTCAGAAAGCCTGCTTCCCCACGGTAGAGAAAAGATCAGGAATGATGAAGAAAGGCCTGGTGTGAGAGGCAATGATGATTCAGACTCTTGTTCGACATGGCATTGGCACCCAAGTGAAGTAAAATTTCTTTTCTTCTCCTCTGACGGAGCATATTTGTATTCAGGTATCCAACTGTTATAATACTAATAATTTTTGTTTTAGATTAAAGTTGCTATAGTTTGTTTTTAGTTTTTTATCCTGCCAATGTCATAAATCTCCGTTAATTGATCAAAATCTTAAGTTCTACTGATTCTTTAAAGGACATCACTTCTTGATTAAACTTTAAGGGGCTTAAATGAATTGTGTTTGACACCTCTTTTCAATACTAATTCACCTGGTTGTTTTATTGTTTCTCTCGTATGAATAAGATCTTTTGTAATTGTTGTCAATACATTGCCTTCATTTTTTTTTTCTTATCAGGTGGAAGAGAAGGTGTGCTTGTGGTGTGGCAGCTTGACACTGGAAAGAAAAAGTTCAAGCCACGACTAGGATCCCCGTTACTATATTTTTCTGCTTCTTCTGATCCATCTCTTTCTTGTGTAAGACAATTTCTTTCTCTGTTTATTTTAGTATTACCTCTCATATCTTTTCATGCTCTTGTGTTTCCTGGATTGCACAACAAGTTTAGCCCCTCAATTTTTAATAAAAGTTTGCATTTTTTAGACAACTGATAGTCCTATGTTCAGATATCTTGTGCAGATAATCAAATTCATCTGGTAAAAATGCCTTCAGTGGATACTAGTAAAGTCTATTTCTGGAATTAAGGTATGCCGTTTTTATGCCCTGCTATTTTTCTTTTAATATTTTATATGATCAGGGTTTGCTGTGGCATGGGCTATGCCTTCTTCTGACCGAATTGCTTGCTGATATCATTCATGGTGTTTTCAGCCCCCTTTTTCAGTTCCAGATGTTTGTGAAGGTGTAAATGGTGGGGTTGTGTTTGATCACTCTTCTGGGTCAGTTGGTCTCAGGACTGAAAACTATTGCATTCAGTTCTTTAGCTTGCTTGACAACCTAGAGGCTTCACAGGTCTGTTATCCAGGCTGCATCCTTAGCATTGTCTCCTCCAAAATCTTGCTAAGATATTGATGTCTAATATGATTTTTTGACTTCCTAAAACTTATGGATTTGAAAAGAGTAATCAATTCTTTTTGATGCAGGTTCAAGTGTGTGAAAGAAATCATCAACCTGTTGATGATGTCACGGTAAGCACACAAACTCTGTAATTTGACACTTGGATAGTATCTCCACGATGAAGAGGTTAATAATGTATTCAGATAAAATAAATTCTTCTAGTTTCAAGAATAAAATATATCAGTTCTGGCTGATTGTGGAAATCACAAATGTTATTCATGTGGGTTGATTATTCATCTCTGCAGTTTTTATGCTCTTTATGATGGATTTTGCCCAAGAAAATCTGAGAAGTGTGACTAGGAGTTAGCTAAGTTGTGTACAAAAGAGAATTAGAAAGCCAGATTAGGTGGTTTATGAATGAGCATAATTCCAATGGAATGTGAAGGATTAGGGATGAGGGATTATAGTCAACAGATTTTGAATGAGGAGCCACTAGTGCATTAAGGACAGAGATGTTATTGTTAGTCAACTTAGTTTAGTGCATGCATACTATCACATCATATCAAGGAAAAGGAACTTTTGCTTGTTGTTGTCTAATGGTCTTCTAATTGACATTCATACTCGTGGTGGATATTGCTTATTGCAAACCAAACATATTATTTGGGTTTGATTCAACCCAAAGTTTAAGCTGAAAGGATGAAAGACTTAGGTTTAAATTTATTTTCCAAATTAACTGACGTGGGACAATTAGTTACTCTAACACATCCCCTTGATATGTGTTAGTTTATTTTAAGTAGTCACTTTGCAAACAAACTAAATGAACCACGCTCTGATACCATGTTATTATGCAAATTGAACATATTATTGGCTAATTCAACCCAAAAGCCTAAGTTGATAGGATAAGAGACTTTGGCTTATATATCAAAATCCATATTTTTCAAATTAATCAGTGTGGACTATTAGTTACTCTAATAAATATTATTAATTCATATAGTTATTTCATTAATATTATTTATGAGTTGGAGGGGTTCTGGCCAGTAATAAATAGAAGAATAGAAGTATTCTTTTAGTTGTCTTGTAGAAGAAGGATATGCAATTTTTACCCTTGTGTGTGTATGTGTGTGTGTGTATGGGCACATTTTCTATGCGAAAAATTTTGTCAAACATCTGTCATTGGTGTTGCCTCAATTTTATTTTTAAGAATTACTTTGAAAATTTAATTTGAATTGCAAGATGCTAAGTAATCAGAAAAAAAAAGAAATTATTTGATTGACATTCAAATCAGATGGGGAAGGAACAAAGAATTTGATGATTGTTGGATTAGTTTATTTAACGTTTGCATAAATGATTTTATTTTAAAATGATCTTGATGCAAATTGTGTTAAGTAGACGAAACTATAATATAACCTGATTTTTCATTTCCTTGGATTTTACACATAAGCCAGTACTGCACAAATATATTTTATCAGCGTGGGTGTCGATCAATTACTTGTTTGACTTATTACCATAAAAATGAAATAAAATGTGAAATAGATCATGGACCAAACTATATGTTTTAAATTAGTAATCTTCAATTAGTACGAATACACTTAATTCTATTTTAGAGAAAGAGTTATCAAGTGTTCATAGGTATTAAAGAGAATAGTTACAAAATAAAAATAGGCCGTTCGATTGGTCAAGCGACTCTATGCTATGGTAAACTACATAATGTGGCTGATGAATATGTGGTCCTGGAACCAAGGGCTCAATTTGTGAGTTAAATTACAGTGGCATAGTATATGCTGATCTGGTATTATTAAGAAGGCGATGAATAAACAATGCTTGGTAATAAACTCTATTCCTTGCCATTGATCATAGAAATATTTCTGAGAAGTTCCTAACTGTCTAGGTTTTCCAAATGATAGCTGCCAAATTTTATTAAACATTGTTTCCAGTGGCCTGGCTTCCCTAGTTAAAAGAGAATGTAGCATTAGGCTCTGTTTCATTTAGTCCATTACTTGATGGGAAGGAAACAGGGGCTTGTGTATAATGTCCAGGAGCTCAGTGAAATAATTTGAACTAAGTGTGTAAACATTGCTCTCTCTTAAGCGTACTCTTAATTCTCCTCATTTAGCACTTATTTTCTTTTGAACTTTTTCTTTCCTGAAAGTTTTGTTAGCATTTCCTCACATTTAATTATTACAGGTGGTTGTTCAATTGATAGCTCTTTCCAGAGATGGTTCTATCATGGCTACTGTTGAAGTAAAACTTCCTGAAGAGGGAATTGGCGGACTTGTAAATCTAAAATTTTGGACACAGGGATCCAAGACTGGTGAATACAGTCTATCCACAGTTATTTATGAGCCTCACAGGTAGGCAAATATGGAGAAATTCTTTTATCAATATAAAAATCTTGCTTGTCATACCTTTTTGCAATTGCAATATTAGGTATTCATGCTGATTGATCATGCCAATTGTCAAGTGTTCTTATTAATATGATTTCAGCAATAACCATAGAGATGTTTGTGATGAATTCTTTTATAACTGTGATGAGCAGGTTATTTTATTGGTATTTATCGATTCTTTTTGCCAATGTCTTTATATCCTGTTCTTTGACAAAGTAATGGCATGGTTTTATTGGATGTGTTGGTTTGATATTGGTGAATAAGGATGGATTGTGAAATACATATCACATATGAGCATAAGGGCACTTCTTTAGTTGGTTTTGTATTAGCATGGTTTAGGTCTCTGGTTTATATATTCTTGCATCATTTATCCATTTTTTGTGAAATTGATAAAATTTTAGTTATGAGGTTACCTTCTTTTGCACCGATAAGTTCATGCTTGCTAATGTGTTTTTCTGTTCATTTTCCTTTGTTGTCTTTATTAAGAGTCTTAATTTCATTAGCCAAAATGTGCATGTATGTTGCTACTATTGTAACTCAATGGTAGTAAACTATGTTCAATAACATTTGCATAAAATTTATATATTATCTTTTTCCTTTCACATTTCAGCGAAGCTGGAATTTCTGCTCTTGCATTCCGTCCTGACAATTGTATGGCTGTCACCTCTTCTTTTGGTGGTGATTTTAAGGTAGGCTTCATGTGAAGGTCCTAGTACCACTTGCCTTTACCCGTATGTGCAGTTTTGCTTTACTTTTTATATGTTACAGATCTGGGTTAATAGTTCTGGTGTTCAACGTAAAGATCAAATTCTTCAGAAATCAGGCTGGCGCTGTAGATCTGTTGGTGCATACAAGTATGTGTTTGTTTCAAATTTGCGAGAATGAATTAGATTCAAAATTGCATTAATTTGTTTTTCTTTTATTAGTTGGCATTGCTAATCCTGTTTTGAGAAGCAAGATTGTAAGCAGTACTTTAGAACTTCAATGTTGCATAGCTTTTGTTTGTGTTTTTGTTGGTTTTTGTTCTTTTGTTTTTTCATTGATTGACGCAACTTAGCAATTAAGTGATGATTTTTTTTTTCTCAAAATTGTTTTGGAGGGAAATTGCTAACCATTTGCATAGAAATTTGGGGAAAATTACGCCTCAATTCTGGGATACAACCTTCTCTTCGAATATGTGGTGATACATGGGGGACATGTTTGGATCTCCTGCCCTATCTGTGATCATATATTTGCTTTTAACACATCTTAGTTTTTCTTTCAATCATTGATCTCACTCTTTTATTTTATGAATCTGCTTTATCCTCTCTCATGCTTATAAACTTCATAAATCTTTTTAACCCTTATTTAATTTTGTGACTTTTCATATTCTAGGCATTTTGTTTTTAATATAAATTTTAATATGATTTAAATCCCTTGTCTACACCTCTATTTCCCTAGAAAGCTGTTATACTATAATGTTCATACTTCCTGTTCTTCTGAAAACAATATGATTCAAGTGATCATGTATAGATATATTTACATGTATACATGTATATACATACGGGCATGCACGAAGAGGTTCTTTGAGATCTACAAGGGTGAAATGATTGTAGACTAATTTTCAACAAGGTTAATGAGAATGACTTTTTTTTGTGGAAAATTTTGATTATGCTTGTAACTTGTAAGTGTGAAGAAGGCGAGTTGGAGTGGACCTACTTCCAGTCATTAGCTACTGTTTGAAGATAAAATGTTTTGGAAGTTGTTAATCAACTGAATGAAGTTTTGCACAAAATATGCAAGATTTTGGAGTTTATGTGTGATGCTTTTCTTGGAAGCTGCAACAAGGCACATTGGCATAATGGCAGCCCATGTATGTCCTGAAGCATTTAGCTATGGTGAAGCAGTCTGCCAATGTTTTTGAACCTGCAATGGGTTCTACATTGATTGGACATATATATTATTTCATGATTTCTATAATAAATCAATCATTCAAGCATTAAGTTGGATTTATTGAAGAAGAGTAATCTGTTCTGATGTTTGTTACTTTGTGTCAGAGGCAATATTGTTGTGACAGATCATATGCATTATTTTGCATGACCAAAGTCTTCCCCCCTGCTAGCATTGGGATACCGATGTATAGCTTGCTTATAGTTTTTACAAAATTCTTTTACTGACAACCCATCGTTCATTAAAACCTGGAACATAGTCACTTATGTTTTATATCCGGATTGAAGTTTATCTTGTTTCCTCCCTTAATTTGTTATGGTCAACATACACAATTCATTTTGTTTGTGTCTACCTGCGTTTGATTTGTTAAAATTTGAATCATCAGTGGATGATATTGTTTGTTTTCAGAAGCTAGCCTCAGGGCAATATATTACTTGCATTGGTTTTTGAAGTTAACTTCAACTTATTAATCTCCTGCTTTGGCAAGAAATGGTTCTCATTTCGAGAAGGTTATTTTGTTTATGTTTCTTATCCTCAGTGTTGCATATGTTAGTCTGTATGTGGTGTATTAAATGGAAACTGGTTTGTCCAGGAAAAGGCCAATGACTGCTGCCGCATTTTCTTCTGATGGATCTGTCTTAGCTGTTGCAGCAGAAACTGTTGTTACTTTGTGGGACCCTGATACAAATGCTCTTGTTGCTGTAATAGGAGATTCGTTTACTGTGAGTTTTGCAATTGTAATCTTTAGTTGAGAATTTTCATTTTTAAAAAGCCATCAATTTTCTTATAGGTTATGAATAAATTGATACCATTTGTTTCATTTTGCAGCCAATTGTAGCGCTTTCTTTTGTTGGGGACTTGGAATATTTGATTTCAGTTTCCCGGGGCTCAAGGCCACAGTTAGCTGTATGGAATTTACCTAAGCTATCAATGCATTGGTCTTACATGCTTTCTGTAGAAGGTATCCTTATTCTTCTCCCTGAATTAACTTGTGATATTTAATCTTGCAACCTTTTTGTAGATTTTTCCTTAGCTTTAGGAATCATCTCTTTTGAATATCAACTTATTATATTAAGCATGTGCCTTTCCTCAAATTCTACTCTGATAAATTCGATGTATCTCCTTTAGTACGGAATAATTTATTCACCGGTTCCTTAGATTGACATTTGTTTTATGCCAATGAAGTAAAATATTGTTACCATAGACTTCTGACCTTGAACACTTAGGGTGAATATCTTCTCTAACAAGTATTACTCCGTATTATTGCGGCAATTTCCCATGACTTCAACACAGTGATTTCCACCTGATAAAGCCGAACCTTGGATTATCCTTATGATTTATCTTGCCATTAAAAAATTTCCTTGTCTTTTATTTTCGCCCTACATATATGATATCCAGATAAATAGCTCTTACTATATTTGAAGTGATACTCAAGACACTGTAACTCATGCAGCTGTAGCAGCCTCTGGTGGAGATGGATCTAAATTTGCTGTCCTAGCATGTCCGACACGGGAGGCCAATGCAAGAGAACAAGATGGAATAATCTTATTATTTGAAGTTGATGATCTAGTTCCGATGTCCACTTGGTCGGTCAAGAAGGTATATTTCTTCACATTTTGAGTTCACTGTCTCTGAGTACCACATGACTGAAAATTTATTTTAATGCTTTGCTTATAGTTCCAATTTCTCTATTATTTATGTTATATTTGTCGATTATTTAAATAGTAATTTAGAATACAAAAGATAATAGTAAAGCATAAAGCATTTGCAATCTTGTTTATAAATTGTGCTTATATTTCACTTCCATCGATTTAGGCAAGGGGAGGCAATCTTACTTTTCTATCGTCCAATCTGTTTCCTCAAGACCCAAATGTTACAGAGCGAAGAAATTCTCCATTGCTCGTCTATGTAAATGGTGATCATGAATTTGAAGTATTTGATCCTCATGGTAATCAAAGTCAGATAGGAAGACTGCATCGGAAAAACCCCACTGCCGCAGAAGAACCAAGTAAGGGTATATACAAGTATATATATATATATATATATATTCTTGTTAAGTATATTACTCGGTAAATCCTACCTTTTAGTTAGACCATGGATGAAGTTGTTTGATATACATATAAGTTTATCTCATATATTACTTTCGTGTTCTGTGCAGTGAGGTTTGGATATGAATCGATTTACGGTGAATTACCCGAATTTGATCTGAAGAAAGATCAGATACCGGAAATTCCTTTTGCTCCATCTGATAGACCATGGGAAACAATATTCAGTGGACCATCACATGTTCTTCCACCCCTCACCAAACTTTGTTCGACTTTTCTGGAATCCATACTCGAAAGAAACACAACACTAAAAGAGTGATATTGTTCCAAGGAACCGGTAACATGGCTCATCCAATTGTACTTCACCATTAGAAAGGAATCACAGAATGCTGTTGTGATGCCGATGAGATGAAATTAAAAGCCGAGCAAATGAAAGGTTATTTATCTTGTCGTTGTATTCTGAATATAATTCTCAAAATCTGAGGCTCCTTTGTGCTCGGAAATTTTTGTCTTTGCCCAATTAGGTTAAGGTTGGGATTTTGTGTTCTAGTATTTTTCTTGTTTTTTTTTAGTTAACATTTACAAGTGTGCTTACTCCCACATTAGTACTGTATTTTTGTGTTGAGGTATGCTTTTTGTTTTAGTGTGTCCAGCGCTGTATCAGTTTGGATGTCTTTATTTTTTTCATACATATCATATGTATCATCAATATTATCTGTTTTTTTAAAGGTTTTTATTCACAAGTTCATGATTTAACTTTTCTTTATCAGAGAAACTGAGGTGTCTAAATTTTTATTTTTTTATATAAATTGTCTATTTAAATTCCGTTGTAATTATCTTGTGGCAGAGGATTATTTTCATTTACGGGAACAGGAAATTGCAAGATAGATAAATAAATAAATAGGATTTTATGTATATGTTTGTGAAAATTCTTTAAAATACCAATATAATATGCCGTTTATATAGATTAGAAATCTATAAATGTCTATTAGATGAACAATAGTTACTACAGTAACATATACAATATTATTATTTAGAACAATATAATAAAGAGTAATATTATTTATCAATGTTGATCGTTGGATCGTAATCCAACGGCTAATAATTAGACATCTATAAATATTATGGTATCTATAGACGTCTATAGACGTCCATAGAGGATGTAAATTCATATATATATATATATTATATAATAAAGTAAATTTGTGCAGATATATGTATAGTTTTAGGATTTAAAAAAAAACAATAAAAAAATGCAGTAACCAAAAAGAAGTGACAAAAGAATTAGATCAAAATCTCAAATACATATGATCGCGATATCCATCATGAAAATAAAAAAGAATTTTCACTTGGCAGGGAAGAAAAGAAAGATTTATTCATAATTTCATGACAGAAGTAAAGACAGTTGAATTTACAGTTCATGCAAGAAAAACAAATTATGATCATTTTTCTCTTTTGATGTTTTTTCTTAGACTATTACAATACATGGATTCCCCAATGTTTATTACAACATGAATAAGTTATATGAACACCAACCAAAGAGAGAGATCTATTTGGCAATTAGACGTTCTGCTTCACTGTCTAAATTAGAGAATGCGGTCAATTTCCTTTGCCTGAAATTAATGAAGGAAACTCCGACAAATGCAATTGTAGCCACAAAGAAAAATATGGCAAAAGATATGAATTGTGCAAATATCGACAGTCCTGATACTTCCTGCAGAACAAAATGACACAAGTTGCAACAAAATGAATTAAGTATTATGATCCAAAGAAAAATCATAAACATGACAAACACCTATTAACAATTCAAGATCAATTAAGATGATACTTAATGTGAAAAAAATTGAAGTTTCATTTTGTTGAGATATACTCACAACAGCTGCCTGAAGTAATGTTTCAATAAGAAGTCCGGCAAAATTGTTAACGGAGAACAAGAGAATGAATTGCCCGTTTGACAACAGTCGGCCACATTGCACACTCAGAAGGCAAGAGAGAGTCTGGTAAATCCCGGAGATGAGCACATATAAAAAGTAGTCTGTCCAAATATTAGGAATGATTCCCATGCATGTGCATATTAATCCCATCACTGTTGATCCAATCACATATATGGACAAGCCAGATTTACTGGCAAAGTCTTCAATATAAATGGCGCAATAAGCTCCGAGACTCCCAGCCGCCTGAGATATGGCCAGAATTTGTCCGTTGTATTTTGACTTTGGGTCGACGGCATCGAAGAGATTTGTCCCATAATTTTGTACTAATGACATGCCAGCAAATGCAATTGCCCACCTGCATACTCAGAAGTGAAGCAAGAAACATAACAGTATTTAAATGAAGTAATGACACTTGGATTCCGGACTGGATTGTTTATGTGAGAATTAGACCCTAGATCTGATATGAAACAAGAAAATAGGTCACAGAATGCAAGTCTATTTTTCAGAATCTGAATCGACGAAATGAACTAAAACACAGCTGTAACTGTTCCACATTTAATTTCAATCAGAAAATACACCAAGCATTCATTAGAACTTCTCTTAAAAGGATACTGTCATGGAAAGCATAAAAAAAGGTACTAACCAAAGAGAAAGAATCCTTAAATTCTGGTCGCCCCACGTTTGCTTCAAGATAAGAATCCATCCCTGCTATAATTCAGAGACCGTTCAACATGTGTAAAAGTCAATATAAGAATAATAATTAAAAATAAGGTCTGCAGAGCTTCTTTGTAATTGCCAACAAACTACATGTCATATAGATGCTCGGATGGTAAAATCTCATAAAATATCAAATCACTGAGTCTATCATTAGCCAGTGCGTTTTAATAATGTATGAAGTTATTCATACTAAGTTTGCTACTAAGTTTTCATTATTTTAGAATTTTCAGCAATCATGGGTTTTGTTTGGAAAACACTCATTTTTAGAAAAATCAATCTTCTCTTACTAAATGCAACTGAAAAAAAAAATTTATAGAACATAAAAGACATGAAACGAAAACCAAAGAAAAAGTGTTTGCTAATACAGATTTTGAAGTGTATATTTTCTGGATCTAATGTGTTGTATGCACAGTTTAGTTCAACTGCTAACCCATTAGTTGATCTAATCTATAGCTTATTTACAATATAACTTTGGATGTCCTATCACTAGAAGAGATTCTCAAATTAATTGATCATATTATGAGTAGTCAACCTAACTGGCTGAAGGGCCAATACGTTGATCAGCCTTTGGTGAAGTTAAAATAGACTCATTAGAATGGGGTGCCACCCATTAATTACTCTAATTGACACTAATAAAGGCACAATCAAACTTAATTGGATTAATTTCGTACTTAATTAGTTTCCTTCAACTTATTGATTAGCTACTAAATTCCATAAATTTTAAGTGTTACAGAAATGTTAATATTCATATGATTCAATGTAATACGATATCAAAATTCATTGTAATGACCTCTGTCCAAAATATAACATACGCTAATTGGGCAAATCTCATGACTTAAATACTAACAGTATGTCTACTTTGGCTTTATTAGCTTGAACCCTAAAGCCACCAAAAGTAGGGTCCATTATTCATGTTTTGTTGAGTGGAGAGAGAATATATGGAAACTTTTTCTATTATTAATTATTCAAAATAATTCTTATATTTTACATATCACTCTCACACTCTCACATTTTCTCTCACTATGCACTACTTCTCTCTCTAGATGGTTGCACACTCTCTTAACTAGCTCACACTCAAATTGCTTAGTGGTTAACTTGGCTTAGCAACTATCTAAGCTTGCTTGCTTAGCATCCTGGCTTCAACTCTTCACATATTTATAGGAGCTAATGTCGGTTGGAGGAAACTTCAAGTATGGCGGTGCTGATTTTTCCAGAAGCTAAGTTGATGATGATCATTCAAGCTTTTTCTAGAAGCTTCAAATGGTGATATACTTTATCACTCCCCCTCAGCACCGACTTTCCCTGAATTGATGCTTTGCTGAGAATTCCTAGATGTGCACGTAAATCTTCAAACTTCTTTGTGCTGAGACCTTTAGTGAAGATATCAGCAACTTGCTCTTCTGTGGGTGTTAGTTTCATGTGGATCTCACCTTGCAGCACTTTTTCTTTTAGAAAGTGGTAGTGCACCTCAATATGCTTTGTCCTTGCATGAAATATTGGATTTTCTGCTAGACATACTGCTGACCTGTTATCACAATGAAGTATTACCTGTTCATTCGGTTGATGAAGATCTCTCAGTAATTGCATCAACCACGTGCTTTCTTGTGCTGCCACAGCTGCTGCTCTAGACTCAGCTTCAGTGGTGGAGAGAGATACGGTAGGCTGCCTCTTACTGCACCATGACACTGCTCCTGATCCCAAACTGAAGATGTAACCTGTAGTCGATCGCCTTGTTTCACAATCTCCGGCGTAATCAGCGTCGCAGTATCCAGTTACTTGGCATCCTTCACCTTTACGGTATAAAATACAGTAATCTGTAGTTCCTTTCAAGTATCGCAGTATCCGCCGAACTGCTTCCAAATTCTTTGGATTTTGCATGTAACGGCTTGCTACTCCAACTGCATATGCTAAGTCAGGACGAGTAAGAGTTAAATAAATAAGACTACCTACCAGTTGTCGATACATCCTTGGATCTTCCAAATCTTTTCCCTCTCCTGCATGAAGCTTAATGTTTGGCTCCATTGGTGTAGATAGTGGCTTGCACTCCAACATCCTGTATGTTTCTAGAAGATCCTTTGCATACTTTTGTTGACATAGGAATATACTTTCCTTTGTCTTCTCAACTTCGAGCCCCAGGAAATGCTTCAATTCTCCAAGCTCCTTCATCTGGAACCAGATTGAAAGATTTTCTTTTGTGCACTGGATTTCTTCAGTGAGATCTCCGGTTAAGATGAGGTCGTCAACGTACACCAGTACTATAGCCATCTTGCCTCCATTGTGCTTGACGAATAGGCTCGAGTCTGCTATCTCTTCCTCCATTGCTTTCTTCCATTTATCACTTTTAACTGCCTCTTGATAGGATGTTGGTTATTCAACTTCCATGATTAGTGTAGCATTTGCATACTTAGGATTGGGATGTCTTACCCTGGATGATCTTCTTAAGGGTGGAGGCATTTCTTCTGGCAAATATGCAGGGTCTTCTTCAGCTTCTCCATGAACTCCTGTCATCCATGGGCTCTTAGTCTTTGATGATCTTGGACTTATGTCTTCTTCAGTTGTTGTTGGTACCTCTTGAGTCTGGTCTTGTAACTGTTCTTCTACTATTGGCTCAGTCTCCTTCATATTTGGTTGAACTGAGTCTGTTGAAGGCCACCAAGCTGAAGCTTCATCAAAGACCACATTTCTGGATGTGTGGATGCGTCCAGACGTTGGGTCACAGCATCTCCATCCTTTTCTCTCATTATCATAGCCGACAAAGATGCATCGTACAGCCTTCTTGTCGAACTTGGTACGAAGATAGTCTGGTACAAAAACATAACACACATCCAAAGACTTTGAAGTGACTTACTGTGGGTTTGATCTTCCATAATCTTTGGAATGGAGAGAGAAAGCCCATCTTCTCCTGCGGAAGCCGGTTGATGATGTAAGCTGTCGTTCTCATGCATTCAGCCCAAAATATCCCTGGCACATTCTTGGCATGTAGCATGCTTTTGCATATCTCTGCTATATGCCGGTTCTTCCTTTCAGCAACACCATTTTGCTGTGGAGTGTTGGGGCAAGTCAGTTGTCTTCGAATCCTATGCTCCTTCAGATATGCATTAAACTCTTGAGAGAGATATTCTCTTCCGTTGTCAGTACGAAGACACCGTACCTTCTTGTTGAGCTCACTCTCTATGTTCTCCTTGAACTCTTTAAACTTAGAGAATGCTTTAGATTTTTCTTTCATGAAAAATACCCATACGTACCTTGAGAAGTCGTCAATAAAGATCACCATGTATTTGGCACCACTTACAGATGATTGTTTAACTGGGCCAAATACGTCAGAGTGCACCAACTCCAAAGGCTCCTTAGCTCTTAATTTAGATTGCTGAAAAGGAAGTTGATGAGCCTTACCGAATTGACACCCAGCGCATATTGTGCCAGTTCGTAGTTCTATGTCGGACAGGCCTTTGACCATTGACTTCTCCACCATTAACTTTAGCTTGTGGTAGCTCACATGCCCCAGTCTTGCGTGCCAGAGATCAGACGTCTCGTTCTTCCGGGTCTTGTCCACATAGGCTGATTCCGCAGACATCACATAGATAGAGTCCAGTTTGCGACCTTCCATTACTGGAGTGCCAAATGCTTGTAAATTGCGGTATACCTTGACTTCTTGTGGTCCGAATACCACATAGTTTCCTTGTGCTGTCAGTTGTGAGATTGACAACATGTTTTTCATCCCGGGAACATGATAGACGTCCTGCAGCTTAATTTGATTTGAATTGAAGCGTGGAGAGATGAGTGTCTTACTGATGTGGGTGATGGGCAGCTTGGAGTTATTAGCTGTCACAATCACATGCTTCCCCTTGTACCTCTCCAGTCCCTCTAATTTCTTGATGTCACCTGTCATGTGGTTGGAGCAGCCAGAGTCGATGATCCAATCACTTTCATAATTGATCTTCTTCTGCTTTGTTATTGCTATTAGAGCTAACTCTTCTTTCTCCTTTGATTTAGAATCACCAGCAACATCTGCCACTTCTTCAAAAGTGACATCTGGTGGAGTCGTTTCCGACCCACCTACGACCTCCCATAGGTCCTGTCCTTGTAGATAGGACTCTATGCAAGCCTTCCAATTTATGTAATTATTATTGTTTAATTTCTTTAAACCACCAGTCGTATCTGCAAACTCCATAGTTGTGTCTGAGTCACCTGACATCCAGCAAGCCTCCTTGGCAGAATACCGGTACTCCACTTACTCCGACTGGCGGACTTCTTGCAACACTGGTGAATTTCTTATGCTTAGGCACTAGTCGGCGATCTGACAGAATCGTCTTGGCAGCCTGACTATGATACCAGAAATGTTGAGTGGAGAGAGAATATATGGAACTTTTTCTATTATTAATTATTCAAAATAATTCTCATATTTTACCTCACACTCTCACATTTTCTCTCACTATGCACTACTTCTCTCTCTAGATGGCTACACACTCTCTTAACTAGCTCACACTCAATCAAATTGCTTAGTGGTTAACTTGGATTAGCAACTATCTAAGCTTGCTTGCTTAGCATCCTGACTTCAACTCTTCACATATTTATAGGAGCTAATGTCGGTTGGAGGAAACTTCAAGTATGGCGGTGCTGATTTTTCCAGAAGCTAAGTTGATGATGATCATTCAAGCTTTTTCTAGAAGCTTCAAATGGTGACATACTTTATCATGTTTGGTCCCTAAAGTGTAAAAATATTTGTTTTTGACTCATGAAATAGCAATTTTTATTTGTTTTGGCCCTTTTCGCCACCGATTCTTAAGCTCCCAAGAATGTGTGATGTGTATCTAATACTGCCAGACATGAGGCACACTAGAAGTTCCACATGGCAATTAAAACATTTTATAAAATATATTTTAATGGGTTGAATATCTTAGATATTTATTGATTCTCTCTAGGTGGTGATCGCTGCGGTCATGATGGAAAGTGGATGGGGCCTCAGACATCCACGGGTTTAACATCAGAGGCTCAGGCTCTCGAGCCTGGCGAGGTGAAAGCAGTCAGGTGACCGATAAATGTTTGGATAAAAAAGACCACTTTTATCATCACAGGCCCCGCGTCAATCTAAGCACACCATAAATCAAAATTCAAAAAAACAGTAAACTCTAAAAGAACTTCAAAGTTCAAGGAACCATTGATGAGTTAAATATCAGATATCCAAGGAAGAATTGAGCATTAATGGCTCTCAAGCTTGGCAAGGCGGTGTGCTCAGGTGGCAATTGCTATTTGTTCCTCAGGAATAACCTTAGATTTTCTGGGATAAAATCAAAGAAATTAACAACAAAACAAACCCAATTTGCATGAAAATATCAACAAACATAACAGATAACACATTACGAACACTGGAAGGATCAGAACTTCTGGTTTGATTTCTCTTCTGAAGAGGAGAAACATATATCTACAGGACATTATAATCACACTTCATCATTTAGGGAAAGGGTCATCCAATTCCTAGCAAAACTTACAATACCATCGAACAAAAATATCCCAAAAATTCTCTAATTCACATGTTAAAGGTAATCCAAGAATAAAAGAATGAGATCAGAACTTCTGGCTTGATTTCTCCTATAAAGAGGAGAAAACTAAATGTACCACAAATTATAATCCTAATTGATCATGTGGGAAAACGCTCATCAGATCCCATAATGTGAGTATTCACGTCAACACTCGTTTGAAAAGTTATTTTAATGTTTTCTAAACACCATGTAATATCTGATGTGGCCAAGTATGCCACATGTCTGACCACATCAGATGCTACATTGAACATTTCTGCCAGCTTAGCAGTCCACAGCAGGGGCCCATGTGGTTCACATGGTTGGTGGATAGAGGGGCCAAAATGAGTACAAATGGTTACTTCAGGGACCAAAATAAACATTTTTCACTTTAGGTACTGAAAAGAATAATGGCACCACTTTAAGAGCCATTTGTGACCTTAAACCTTAAAAAAGAAAACTTTAATCTATCATATGAACTTAAGTTGCAACTATTAAAAGTTATATCAAGTTGCTAGTTCAGCTTTCCGTATCCACTTCAATCTGGGTTATGCCAGTATAAATTAACAAGCTTAAAATTAAGCTGACAATATAATTTCAGACAGATAACATAAAATAAAATAGGGTACCAAAGGAACATTGCTTAGATATGTATGCAGCGCTCATTAAAGAGTGATTTGTTTGTTTAGCAAATAATTTCAGCCAAAAAGAAAGCAAAGTTCAGTTAACTGCTCACCTCATTCTCACCCAAAGATGTTAGAGAAGATAATGAATCAAGAGAAGGGCCCTTTGGCAGAAAAAATGTCATTGCACAACATACTCCCAGCTGGTATTGAACAAATTTAACAGGAATAAGAATAAAAATATGCAAAGGGAAAAGGGAAAACATTTGGGTTAGCATATACTTTTAGAACTAGGTAAGGCAGTTTATACATACAGCAGTAAGAGAGATGGCAAAAAACATGTCATATGAAACTCCCGCAAGTGCTAGAAACTGGCCTGTCGGAATCAAAATAGACAACTTAGAAGAAAAGAATATTAATCTGATCTTGAAATGGTCAACTTCATCTTGTTCTACAAAACATGGAAGTTTTCTTTAGATTTCAAATAGAAAAGATAAACCAGTACTTATGATGGTGATTAAACAACCCTGTAATTAACAAAAGTGATACACAAAATATTTAACTTTCATACTACAATTCCTAACCTCTCATGAATATTCAAAGCGTATTGACAACTGATGATGGAGCCCCTTCAGCATGCCTTTGGCCATTCTAAACTCTCATACTCCAATTTCTAATACTCTTATGTCTATTCCAAAGCATTCATAAAATGGATCTTGCATGAAATTCTGACTTGTAATTTCAGTTTTTACGGAAAACAGTTTTCATGAAGTTGCCAACTAGCAGGCTAGTCATATCCTGACAAAGATGGGATGACATATTTTCATAAATTGTTTGATATTGACCAATAATTGCATTTGAAGATCCACATAATTGTAGAAGAAAATCTAACTCACTACTTGCCAAATCACATTTTCCTTCTTGCATAAACAAAAAGGTCCAATCAAGATTTAAAAAAATTAATAAAATTTTGACAATCACTAATATTTGCAGATCCAACAGTTAGACATCTAAATGAAGTTGGAACCAATGCTCAGCTATATCTTTACTGGATAACATCATGAAAAGGAAGGATACCATGTACATGCAATCATAGCTAATCAATTAAAAAAATTAACCTCAAATTGATGTCTTGAAAACATACTTAATTCAGATGCCAACATAAATGATAACAGTGAAGTAGTTGTAGTCAAACTGGTCTGCATAAGAAGAACAGGTAGAGTTAATCAAACAAGTTTCAAGTTTCAACAGATTATATACATCCAAGGCATAAAAATTTGCAATTTACATAAAACAATAGGTACTTGCTTGTGGAGCAAACAGTTTGCAGTAAACATGCAAAAGCTAAAGGCTCATAAATACGAGCTAGACTGATCCAAATTAGTGAGCATACTCTGTCAACAATCTCACTCCAAGGTGTGCTTTCTCTCCTCCTTTGATCTTGTGTGGCTTTAAGCCCTGTTCTGTGATATGTTTGTAATTTTTAGGGGTTTGGTGTTATACTTGGTGTTTGATGATTTGATCTTTCATCACTAGTTTTAATCCTTTTTAAGACAAATTCTCTTTGCGGTGGTCAAATTCGATGTATCATTTTGCTTTGCCAAGAATAATTCAGACCAAGTGGGGCCATGTACCCATCTGAAAAATCAGGTTACTGGTTAGCCGGTTACTAGGTAGATTCTGGTCAGGTTTTGCAAAACCCAATAGGATTGGGTTGGGTAGGAATATTCATGTTCTGATCATGTACCCGACCCATGCTCACCTTTAAAGGTGACATAAAAAATAAATGTCTAGATCTCAGAGCCAGCTAGACTCAATCTTTATCTCACATCTGTGCAGGTGGGCTAATATGGTTTCCTGGCTCAAGCTTTCAGGTGGCTGTTTACCTTCCCCATCTCTCTTCCTCTTCTTCTTATCTCCTCCTAAATATTCCTTCTTCTAGAACTCCTAAGTTGCCCTTTCTAGAACTTTTGTTTTTTAAAAGAAAACTCTAAGTCTATTCAGTGTTCAAATTTTCTCATGACCACCTCACTCTCATTTTAATATTATCTTCTCCGCTCCACTTAACTTTCTTCTAACTCTCTTATTCCTTCTTCTAAAACTAATGAGCTTTTTTTCTTTAAAGGGGGGAAAAACATAAAGTCCATTGAGTAGTTATACTTCCTCATGGTCACCTCACCATCAATTTAACCTTATCTCTTCCTCTCTTTCTCTAACTCTCTTCTAGTTCTCTTATTCCTTCTTCTAGAACTCTACAGGAGAAAGTAAAGTTCAGTCCACAATTGTTACAATTCTTGCAACTTAATCCTTAAAATTTCCATAAGATCCTTGATACCTTACTTTTAATCTCTCAAAATCATTGAAAGTTCCTCTTAAGTCCTCAACTAATAAAGTTTCTAACAAAAAAAATTCTAATGTTTAACTTGACCACTTTTAAAGTCTTTATAAATCATAAAATAGTATCAACAATAATAACACCAAGTTTAAATAATTTCGAGATGTTACAGTAATAACTGTAAATATTTGCGTGTATATATGATATAATTGCTAGGCGGCTAGGCCAATATTGTTATTAGCAGTAGTTTATTTTTAGGGATGTAAATTAACATGATTTCTATAAAGAATCATTTGAGGGATTATTCAGCAAAATTGAATTGACAGTAAACATGTCTCTAGGGGGGAGAGAGAACCATAATTTGATATTCTTCTTCCAGTACAAGATGAAAAATATATGAAGAGAAGACCAAGCGTGCTGACATTCCGAATCCATATGTGAGCTGAAAATGTGACAACAACATGAGATGATCAAAATATTGTAAACATGTTCTTATGATGATCACCCAGCCCATATTATCATATAATGTCTACATCATGAAATTCAGATTTACTAACTGAATAATGAAATCATTGAGAATGTTTGATTTACCTGCATAATTTGCATTGATAGAAGAGATTGCCCAACCCATATTATTACATAAGTAGCAAGAAGTCCAAAAGCCCCTAAAACATAAGAACATTGTCAGCAACATAATCAGAGAATTCAGTGAAAAAGAGTTACTCAAATTGGTAGCTGAGAGAAAAGTATGGCACGAAATAAATGGGAAAGTTGAATGCTTGATTGAAAAAAAGGTCAGCCAAAAGAATGACTATTGCACCCTGAAGATTCTGAATTATTATCCCAGTCACACAACCCTCTTAGGCTATTTAGAAAGAAAGTAATGGTAGCTTGCAAGTCCTTTGAAGAATACCTCAACTTCTATGTGCCAGTTTATTTACTGACATCCATGCCAAGCGCCAAATTATTTACCTGAAGCATAGGGATCCCTCAAATATTGCAATGTCACCACATGAACATAAAATACAAAATAAACATTGAAACATATCTATATTCAAAAAAGAGAAATCTGGCAGTTATATTTGTTTATGAAGTCCTTAGCTGCAAGAGAAGCAGTTTTCTTATGCATGTCAGAACTCAGAAGTACAATTACATGCCAGAAGAGAAACATAATGGCACTTCATCCAAATTATGTCCACAGAGATAAAATCAATAAATGACAATGCATACAGACCACATAATGCAATCTGTTCAACTTTATATTGTTTTATATAGCGCCATCAACTCTACACGTAACTGCAAACCGAACACCAATTCTTGAAACATACACTAGCTTGTGCAGGTATACACACTCAAATATGCATGAACCATATGTATACATATCAATGTGTAATGTCCATATGAGGTGTGCAATCATATGCTATGCACATGCATTTATAAACATATCTGAAATTATATATATGTGTGTCTGCGTGAAAAACACATACGTATACAAAGACTCATGCATATACATTGCATGTGCATTAAGTGCCAGTCAGTAGATATTGTAATATCAGCAAAAACATCAGATGATCCAAGAACCGCTAGAACCTCAAAATAGGGTAAAACAGATTGCAGGAAAGATATAACTAAAGCAAAAAATAAAGTCAATTCTTACCAAGGATTATGACAGCCTTGTGAGAAAGATAAAAACATGCAGGTGCCAAGAGTAATGTGAAAACAAGCTGAGCATACACACTTATCGGATATATATCCACTGTAATCTGCAAAACAAGGATACACCCCCTTGAAGAATCATCACCAACAATCAAGAGAATGCATCAGGTGCATAAAAATAAAGAACTCAAGATTTTTTATTAAATAACTCAGTCATCAGAGTGCAAGAAATTAATAAAATTCAATGGAACCATACAATTCCTCTGCACATTTTGTTGACAAAACCAAGTAAAGAGAAAACAAATTTAAGTAAGAAACATCAGCAAAGCTTAGCAGAACATATAACATGCAATGAATAAAAATCAAGAAATCAAGGTGCTCAGTAGATTCTTCACTCACAAGGAAACAGAAGACCTGTTTCTTTGTGAAATCAAAAGAGGAGACAACAAAACTCAAAGGATGACACTGCGTGAATACAAATAAAAAAAGCAACATGCTTTATAGAATTCCTCATTCACCAAACATCAAAACCCTGATCTTTCCCCATCCAATAACAATACAACAACATCCAGCAATAAATCTGAAAATACAACAAATAATAAAGCACAAGTGCCTGATAAATCTCCTCACAACATCAAAAAAACCCTGAAAAATCTACCAATTTCTTTGTGCAATCAATCAAGGATATAAATAGAATTCCTCAAACCAAACATCAAAGACCTGATTTTTCCCACTTTCTTCATGAAAATCCATCAAAAAGACAATGAAATTCAATCAAATAAGAAGAAACCGGACCTGAAAATTGGAGAAGCCCTTGACGGAGGTGAGATAGGGAACGAGATAAGGCTCAACGGGGATGAACTGGGAGGAGAACGAGTAGCCAAGAAGCACGGCGAGCAAGGAGCCCGGGACCGATACGATGCCCCGCGGGATCACCGCCGACGTTATCCTGCTCCACCAGCTCTCCATCAGAACAAATAGAGAAACAGGGAAAGTGCATCAATCAAGACTCGCAGGTATTTATTAGCTTGTGGAATTTTGCAGCGAGATCCAATCTCTTTTTGTTAAATTTTTAAAAGCTCCTGCTTGTTGATGAATTATGAAGAAACTCCTCAGTTTTTTTAATATATAATTTAGTCCCTGAAATTTTTTTTATGATAATAAATGAAGCACAAATATATACATATACATATATATATATATGTATAAATGAAAATAGTTACAAAATATCAAATTTAACCAGCCGATTATAAAAGCAATAAAATAAAACAAAACACAGAATATCACCGATAAAAATGACAAAAAAACTTAATCAATTTGGTCTGTAAGTGTGTTTGTGGTCAAGCTTGAATTAAAGGAAAAAAAAATGAGGAAGTTATAAACTTGATGGTGGATATAAAAGCGTACAATTTTTTTTTATTTCAAATAGAATATAAGTCACCAGAATATATATATATATATATATAAATGATTGGTTATGATAAGAACCAAAAAGGCTGTTTAAGACAATTATTAAATATAAGTTTACTAGCTTAGTTTATTTCAAGATCGAGGGTTTGAATAAAATAATAACTAGAAACTTAAATAACTAACCACCAACTTAAAATAATAAGCAAAAATCTTAAATAATAAACATAAATTATAAAAACTTATAAAAAATGTAAAAATTATAATTGTGTATGGAAATACGTAAAAATTATAAAAAATTATTATTAATAAGGTTAAGTTTTTTAGTGTTATGCATAATATGTAATATTTCCCCATGTATTTATAGTTGTTTTGATTTTGTTAATTACATTATTGTTTTTGTGCTATAGACTTTTAATTGTTAATGTAAAAATATAAAAAATATATAAAAAAATTAGGATGGTTAACTTCTTTTATTTGGAAGTTTTTTTTATTTGTAATTAACACCATTAATTAATAGCTAATTAAAAATTTTAATTCTTAAATTAAAAAATTAGTTTAAACATATATCATTAAAGTTAAATGTTTATTTATGTTAATTAATTAGTTACAGTTCTTGAATGTTTTAAAAAATATATTATTAAAAATAACCTATTATTATACATATAATAATATTTATTGACATAAGGGGTACAAGAGTCATTTTATCATTTTTTTTCTACTTTTCTCATTCCCAATGAATTACTCTCTTTATATTTTATCAACCAAACACATTCTTCATTATTACTCTTACTCTACTACCACTCTAAGTTATTGGAAAATTTTGAAGGATGGAGTGCATTTTTCATTTTTGTCCCTAGCAAGTAACCTATTTTGAATAGGGGAACAACATTACATATATAACATATTAAATTATTTATATTATTGATGCGGAATATTCAAAGGACTGAAAAAAAAATTGGCGGGTTTGAATATTATACTTACAACATGAATTTTAAAACCTCATTATTATAAACATAATAATTATTTTTACAATAATTAAAATGTTAAATTTTTTAATATAATATTTAATCAATTTTATATAATCTCAACTGATTCTTTTAAATTAATAAAATTAAATTAAATTACGTCTATCAATGAAATAAATTAAAAAAATATTAGAAAAAATTGAGAAAATATATTAAAATGAATTCCAATAAAGGTGAAATTATCATTTTTTTTTTCTCAAGTGTGACTGTGTTAGGGAGAGAAATAATATAAGAGGTTGCTTTTAATCCCATTGGAAAGTAGGGAAAAAAGATTTAATGATGATTTATTTTTATTAATTTTATTGAAAGTAATGAGACCCTCCTCGTGCAACCTTATTGGTCGTATTCCGAGTTAAGAAATAAATAAATTGATACAGCCTGAAAATTCAAGACAAACTGTGTTTATGTTTTTTTTAAGTGAAAATTGCCAAAAAAAACCCTTTAAGTTTGTAAAATTGCCAAAAACACCCCGTTAGTTTTGCAATCCCCAAAATCCCCCTCCTTTTAAACTCTATGTTTTTCAAACCCCCAAACCCTGTAACGGATGTGAACGGAGTGAGTTTCAAATTTTTTGGACGAAAATGCCCTCTGCATGGGAGTCGTGGGCTGCAGCCATCTCGGCGATTTGAGATGAAGTGGGCGGTTTTCCGTAGGGTAATCCCGAGAGACGAATTTATTGGAGCCTTTTACTTGCTTTTTCTCAACTCACGTCTTCAGCTTTTCCATTTCAGTCGTCTCCGAGTTGTCTCTACGGCGAAGCCTCTGTAATTGAGCATTTCATCAACTTTTTCCCTTTCCACGGTATCTCGAAGGAGAAGTCCCCCGCATGACTAGTTGGCATTTCATCGATTTTGAAATCTAAGGTATTGAGTATGATTTTTATGTTAATTGTTACATTACAAAGATTTTTTTCGGTTTTGTTTTGTGCTCCTGCTTTTTGTTGGAAGATATTGAAGTCTGCAGGGGATTTCTACTCGGGGTTTTTGTTAGTCTGCAGGAGATTTCTACTGGGGTTTTTGTTTTTGTTTTTGCATTTTTCGTATGTATACACTATCGAAATAGTTTTTTTCGATTGTTATGATTTGTGTAATATTTATAATGTACATTTTCCCCTTTTCGTTTGATATGGTTGCGCTTTTACAAAGGAGGTTAACGTTTAAGAAATAAGATGTTACGAGTTTAAAAATTTGTTGTCTCTGTTTAAGTATTCTCGTCTCGTTTAAAAAAATGGGCCTCTGTTTAACATTTTTATATCATCGTTTAATAACCGAGAGTTTACCGCTTAAAAACCTTATATTTCCGCTTAAACTTTTGTCAATCTCGCATGTTGAATGTGTTGTTATTGTCGCGAGCTTGTGATTATGGCGGTCAACCTAGTTAATGGGCGATGCTATTTGACACCGGTTGTGGAGACCTTAGCCGAATTGAAAGATAACATGACCCCTCGACACTGGGAGATTATTCGAAGGACACCGTTTGTGGCGTTCATCGTCTTTGGAAGCTATATACCAAGAGAGGCCCTTCTTGATTCTCTTTTGCAAAGGTACGATGGTCGCATCAATAAATTCGGGATCGGAGAAAAGCTCGCTGAGTTTCGAGACCTCAAGATGTGGCCCTCGTTCTTGGCTGCGTTGCGATGGCGACACGGTGGTCTTTCGGAAGAAGAAAACCCGGTCGGCGTTCGAAGGGCGGTATCTATCAAAGACCCTACGAGACAGCGGAGACTCCATCAAGAGCACTCAGGTGCAACTTGTTCGACGGAGGGAAGAAGAAGATAATTTTTGTCAAACTCCGATGGTGTACCTCGTGGGGACGATCCCTCTTCCCAAATACATCATGCTCGGTTCCGAATCGGATCGTTGATTACGTCGATGATCTACCGACCCATGGGGCGATCACGCGTAGGCGCGAGCGACGCACAAGTGGCTTATGGAGGATATTCCATGAGCGTAGCCCGAGTCGCAAGATAGATGCTGCCGGGAAGAAGACCAACACAGGGTACATTAAGGGTTGCTCGGTCGCGCTTAACGTCTGGTTTTACGTGCTGACCGGAACGGGGAAGAAAGTCCGTTTCGGCAAGATCCCAAGGATGCTGTGCTACGGTGAAAGTACTTACCGGAAGCAAGCGACGGTAGAAACGAGCTTGTCATCGCTCGATGGAAAAGAGGTAATAAATCATGGACAATGTTTAACATAAGTCTTTAATGTTTAAACATTTTATTTAGCGTTTAACTTTAGTATTTACCGTTTAAAACTTATTCATACTGGTTTAAATATTTTGTTCTCCGTTTAATTATATTCTATAACGTTTAAATATATAAACACTCTGTTTAAATATAGTTTTTATAGTTTAAAATGAATGATTTCGCTGAAATTGTTTGGTTTACATATGTTAGTTTCCTGAGCTGGTTCCGGCGAATGCTGAAGAAGAAATATTTGTTGGGGCCAACCGACGGATGGATGCCATTGTTTGGTTAAATTCCATTCAGTTTCATTTCATTGTTTAATTTACGTTCTAATTGTGTACATTTCACTTTCATTGTTTAAATATACTATATATCGTTTAAACATCAGTTGAAATATTTCAAATTACAGTGTATCCGTTTAAAATAACAATGTCTCTGTTTAAATATGGAAAGTTGCCCATCAATACACAATGTTTCCCTGTCATCGTCGCCTTATTTACAATGCCTAGTCGGCGACAGTTTTATTGCAAGATCGTCGATTGTGATCGGATCCATGGCAGCGGCTGCAATGTAACTCGCGGACATCAAACGCTTGCGACTCGATCCTCTTTCGTCTAGGCCGCCCAGTCGCCTTCTCGTCCCAGCGGTGATCGCAAACGAAGCTCACGATATCCGCTCGAAGGCCTCGTCATCGTCGGGTATGGGGAATATAGCTTCCTTTGTACGCCCGGTTTGTAATTGTCGACGGTGAAGTACCCGCTAATAAATCGATGTACGTTGGTGTCATGTCGCATTATTGTCGCATAGCGTGTTTGCAAGGGATACCATAAACTTGCCACCTTCGACATGAACAAGTTCGATGGCGAGATCTACGGAGTTGCTTTCGCGACTCGGTCGATCACTCGTAACGATCATCGACACAACGACCAACACGAAGATTTCGGTACGTCCCTCAACAATGATCTCTACCTTCGAATGTATGTCCGGGCATAAGTAGGTCTCCCTATTTGTTCAGCTTGCTCACGCCTGGGTTACATAACATGCGCATCAACTTGAACCCCGGCAAATAAGGTTAAACAAAGACGAGTGATGGTTAAATAATTCAGTAAACATGTTTGAACATTATTGTAAATATTTAAAGCGTAAGGATTAATATTTAAAAGTCGAGATAAGTGTAATTAAACAAAGATTGAGAATGTTTAAAGGGTGACACTAAATGTTAAGTGAAAACCAACATTCGCAGACCTTATGGAGTCGACCATTTTTGTCACCGGTAAATGACGTGCTTCCTTGATCCAAGCATTGAACGACTCCGCGACGTTTGAATACATCTCACCCCAACGATCACCTTCGAACAGATAATTCGACCAATGTGCCATATCCGATTTATTAATCAACCAGTGATGAGCTTCGGGTGATGTGGCCTGCAGTTCATTCACGGTATCATCGAAATCTTTAGCCGTGGATACCCATGCAATGTGGAAGCATATATACCAGCACTCCTCCCTCAATGACTTCCCAAGTCTGACATTGGCTTTCATAAAATTGGCCTCCAAATGTCGAAGACAGTATGCATGTGGCGACGAAGGGAAGACTCTCGCAATTGCGCTCACAAGGCCCTTGGACCTGTCCGACACGAAGGTAATTATCTCATGATAATCTCCATCCTCGTATAAGGCATCGCCTAACTTAGATATGAACCAAGTCCAATTGGCATCGGTCTCGTTGTCGACTATACCGAAGGTGACGTGGAAAAAACCATTGTTTCCATCTTTCCCTGTGGCACCCAGTAGTGTACCCAATATTTTCCCAGGAGGTGTATACCATCGAGAAACAGCAGCGGCCTGCAAGCCCTCTTGAATCCCACAATATACGCGCTGAACGAAAAGAATGCACGTTTAAAACGATCACCGTCTCTTTCCACGATCGCAACGCTGCCGGGATTTGTCTCAGCCACCTTATCCACATACCAAAGCAAACAATCGTAGCTGTAGATGTCACTGCCGTCGAGGACCACCCGGGCATGCTCTTTTCCCAACCAAGCCTGCTTGTATGGTATGTGGACACCATGTTCCCGCAACATGTCCTTCTGAATGTCGATGGCCTTGTCTAAGGGACGGTCCTTGAGCTTCGAATCACTCGTGCGCTAACCCATTTTTGGACACTTTTCGGATGCGACGTCGAACCTATGCCACCACCGCAAGTATGTGACGGGTTGATTGTCTTGATTCGAAAGTTTTTTTGTTATACTCTTTTTGATGCATGAAGGCGCCTAATGACAAACCATCGGCAGCGCATTCCACGATCACTCGATGTTTTTTTCGTTCTTTATGAATTTGAAGTCAAAAATTCCTTTTGATTGCATGATTTGAAGTACATCCCTCGAAATGTTCGACACCGTCAAAAACGTTGTCCAATATCCAACGACGACTTTCGGAATGATCGGACGAGGAAGGAAGACATCCCACGCCGTCGGGGTCACCATGGGGATGAATCGAGCACTCGCAGAATCGAATTCCCTGCCAACACTTCAGTCAAATGAAAAGATCAATATGTTAAGTGGAGAATATAATGTTTAAGTGATAATGAAAATATTTAAAAGTTAAATTAAATACTTAAGCAGTTAACTAATAACGTAAACGACTAGTACAATATGTTAACCAGTGACGGACATATTTAAACACTAATGGCACCAGACAACTGGAACAATTAAAAGAGAAGGAACTTACTACGAGTAAAACTCGCTTTTCATTAGGATTCGACAATGGCACATTTTTCCGTCTCGACGACAAGATCAACTACGAGACATTTGAAGATGGAGTGCACGTGACACATCCGCTGGAAGTCAACATCATTTTCTATTGGGCAAACCGTTTTATATTCATCTGGTGTGATGAACTTAACCCTCGACAAGAGAAACTTGAGACCCCATCGCTCACATATCTCGACTAACACCAACTCCCAAGAAGTCCGAGCAGTGAACATTAGCACTCTTCCCTCCCCGTTGAATCTAGCAATACCACAAAAACTCTCCATAATATATCGGCCGAAAACCAAATCATACAATTCAAATGAAATGAAGAACAAAAATAAGCCGAAGAAGAAGAAGAAGAAGAAGAAGAAGAAGAAGAAGAAGAAGATGTAAAACAACAAAACAACGATCGGATAGGCAAACAAGAAAAAGTGCATATATATATATCATCGTCACGATGAAGACCAAAAAGTGCATAGAGGTTAGACTAGGCGTGATGTGATTGGGCGTATTTTTTTCCCTCCATCGGAAGGGCAAAAAAAGGAAAAAAATATATGCCACTGTCGCGATGAAGATGTATTGTCATCGCTCGACATGAGTATCTGTTTAACCGTCAAGTTTTTTATGTTTAAACAGATACATATAGTGTTTAACATAACGATTACCGATTTAAATAAAGTCTATATCATGTAAATAATACGTAAAACGTTTAAATATAGTGACTTCATCTGTTTAAAAATATATGTTATTATTTAAATTGAATGCTTTCATCGACATCGCGTTGAAGATGGGTACCTCCCTGAGTTCTTGATTAAACATATTTACGTATTTTTCTTAAACACCGTTGTCGTTGTTTAAAGAGTAACGATCGTATTGTTTAACTTTTTTCTATTGTTTACAATGACGTTCTTTTGTTTCCCACATTATTTTTTTACTAAGTCTCGTTTAAATTTCGGAAGTTCACATTCAAATAAAACATTCGTTTACAGACATTTACAAAAACATTTACAAAACATTTACAACATTTACAACATTTACAACATTTGAGGACTTTGGACACTCACGACTCGACCCTCGTATAATGAAACAAGTGTCATACGACATTCGAATGCTCACAGATGTTGCATAACATGCGCATCAACTTGAACACCCGCACAACATACAACATTAAAAAAAGGTTAAACAAATACATTCATGAAAAGCGACTATTAATCAATGTGTCATGGTCGGGACTTAAGCGAAAGATCTCGGTAATTAAACACGAGCGACATAGTTGTACACTGACGTAATGTTCTTAAACGGTAACAAAAAGTCTCAAGTGATAAATATCAACCCCGTCTTAAAGGATGTTTTCCGACCTCCCTCCTCTAGAGAATCCTCGCAATCACGCAATACGTGAAAAACTTTCTTTTCTTACCCAAGTCGAAAAAGCTCGCATAATTGTTTCCGTCGTCCATCACTTTGGAGAATCCTGCGATTCGTGAAATTATGCGAGCATTTTCGGCTGGGCAAGAAAAAGATAATTTAACTTGTTGCGTGATTACGATCGATCGATTCTCAAGATAAGGAAGGAGGTTCACGAAACATCCTTTCGAGATAAGTGGTTGTCCATGGGAAAGGAGGGAGGAAGAGAGGAGGAGGAGGATGATGAGGACGGGGACGGCGAGTGGTTGTCCATGGGAAGGGTTCTTCACGGTTATTTATGGTGTGAAGTCCATGAGCGGTGACTCTTCATATCCGAGAAAAAAATCAAAGCGCACGGTGGACCGACATTGGCTCGATTACAACGAGCGGGTGTTCGGATATTTATGTTACGTGCATAAGAATTAATGCCGTCATTAATTCTTATGCCCTGGATACCATAACCCTTGCCACTGCCACGTGCCACCCTGCCAACAATTCGAGATCAAAGCGAAAAAGATCACCGTTTCTGCAGAGACTTTGAGAATTTAAAGCGTTAATATGAAAAAAATTATACATGTAAAGATAATGTTAAAGCGGAGATGACAAGTATTAAAGCGGATATGACAATTATTAAATATATTAGTAATATATTTAAAGCGGATAATAACAAATAGTTAAACATTATTTAAAAATATACAAACAGATAACAATAAAGCGAGAAGTACTTTTACAACGAAATGAAACTCGTTTTTCAAGCGGAGACTGACAATGGCACATGCTCGCCTCGACAATAAAATCGAATACGACTCATTTGAAGATGAAGTGCACTTGACCAATCCGATGGAAATCAACTTCATTTTACATTGGAGAAACCGATTTATATATTTCCGGTATGATAAACTTCACCCAGACTACCACAAATGAGTTGCCATAATAAACTCCTGCTGAATGGTCAAACTGATAGCAACGAAGAGATTCTCACCGTATTACGCAACCGGCAGAACTGAAGTCGAACAATTCAAATGAGGAGAAATGAGGAGAACAACAAGATGTAATGCAACTCCTATGCATTGTCTATCAGAAACCAAGCAGAAAGCCCTTGAAAAGGTTGAACATGATGATTTGGCGCTTTCCTTTCCCACCATTTTCAAGGCCAAAAATGGGATTTCACAACATGGACCCATTTGAAGTGAACGGTAGGGGGTAATAGGGAAGTTAAACACTAACGGAAGGGTTGTCCGGGGTGTGTAAAAGTAGGAGGGGGTTTTTGGGAAGTTTTGAAAATTACGAGGGGTGAACAGTAATTTTCTCTTTTTTTAATTATATAAGAAAAAAGAAAATCTATTTATAATTTGAATTTTTTTTATTTATATCTGAACTAATATTTATATGTTTCTTAAAGAATATTTGTTTGGAAAATTTGCTGCCAAAAGAATATTTATATTTTTTAAAATAAAATTTATTTGTTAATTTATTAAAAATTTATTAATAACCTGTGTCTTGAAAATTTTCATCCTATCAGGGACGGAACCAAGGGGGGCTAGTGGGGGCTTTAGCTCCCCCCCCTCTGCTCCGGCGATCTCTTTATCCGGCCGGCGGAACCAGCGGCCCCTTCATTCCTTCCAGCCCCTCCACCCCCTCCACTTCTAGGCTCCACTTCTATCAGTTTAATCACGGAGACCATTCGATCAGCTCACATGGCGGTGATGAAGGCAGCCAGGGATGCCAAAGCTTTCTCTCTTATGATCCAAATGTTAGGCTTCTTTTGTGGCCTTCTGAACAGGCTGCTCGTGAAAAGCATCATGAGTATTTGGAAACATGCTGATTTCATTAAAGTAAGTATATATATATATATATATATATTTTGAAGCCAAAAAACCTGATGAAGAAGAAGAATATCAGATCTATAACAAGAAAAAAAATACCCAGTAATAAGATATGCAGAGATTCAAGGACAATCACTCCACTCCAAAACCATCCCTAATCCATTACTTCTTAAAACTCACCACATATATCTATTACAAAAGAACTGACAGCCACATTACACCTTTGACCCATTACAACCAAACTGACCCAGCCAAACCAGTTTAATACAAACCTTTCAAAATGCCTCGCACTTACACACAGGATTTGATGATTCAATCTCATCCCTTCAATTCAATTCTACAGTTTCCTCCAGAGAGCAACTGTAACAACTAACTGCATCACTCCTTAAGCTTCATCAATTCATCCCGAATTTCTGCAGCTGAGTAGTCTTCAGTCACTCCAACAATTTTGTATCATGATCAACGTTTATAGATAGATATAATTTGTTTGATATATTTATATTAATGATGTTGTTTTGAATTTGATCAGGTGAGTGATGATGAGGTTGCTTTCTTAACACAAGGAGATCCTTACAATGAGGATGTGGTTCTTTCACTCTGGTATGAAGGTCTTAAGCTGCTTCTTGTTACTGATGGAGAGAAGGGTTGCAGATACTTCACTAAGGTTCATCAATTAATTAATCTACTTAATTAATTATCATTTGGATATCTCATATATATTAATATATTTATAACATAGAAGGTAATTATTCAAATAAATTGATTTGTTTTTTATTATTTCTGAATTTCAAAGGCAAGGTTGGAGGGTATTCAGCGAAGACAGTGGATACCACTGGAGCTAGTGATGCTTTTGTTGGAGCTTTCTTGTTCATTGTTGCTTCTGTTGTTGAGAGATCTCTCTTTGAGGTATTAATTTTTAGTACAATTTTCACATCATAATTTTTATTTTTTTTAAAAAAGAAACAAAACAAAACATAAATAATAAGCTATAATGGAAAAAAACATATCAATTTACAATAATTATTTATTATAATATTCATTCAAATGTTGTATTAATTAATTATTTATTCAGGGAGTAGATCTGGGGCCATGCAATCTTGTATTTCTATATATTATTAAATAAGCTATAATGGAAAACACATATCAGTTTACAATAATCTCTCTGTGTATATATTTATATCGTCAAACAAATTTCCTGACTAACTTGATATAATCAATTGATTAAACTTTACCTATTCAATTATTACGATAAATGAATCTTTTTCTACATTTTGCCTTCAGCCCCCTATCAATAAGTTCTGGTTCCGTCCCTGCATCCAATGTAACATGCCAAAATGACTTACGTTAATGTATTGTTCGTATTCATATTGCCCATCAGCAATTAATTAAATAATAATAATTACATAACTTTCTCTTTTTCATTTTTAAGCTTTCAAAGTTCTCAAATTATATTAAATATTATATAAATAAGATTGGCAGGATAATAGCCCTTGGGTATATAACCCTATGGGCATTCGAGAAAGCCAAAAACACTATTTATCAAACATATATTTATATTTTAACAATATTTATTTATATAATTAACAAACTTATATACCCCATAAAACTACATAGAGAACAAAATTTCATACAAATTTTTTAATAAAAATAATTTAGTTATTCATTTGTATTAATCCACAACTAATTTAGTTATCATTCCCCTCTAGTTCACATGAGATGAGCATTACTATAACTCATGCACTTGTTAAGACAGTAAAAATATATAATCAATCATGATGAAAATAAAAAAGACTTGTTAAAGATAATCATTAAAGATGCGTTTACTAAAGCTTAATTTATTCAAGTATCAAGAGCTCAAGCAAGAATTGGTTTAGTTCAAATTTCAAAACTAAAATCAAACTTAAGTTTATTAAAAAAAGCTTATTTATAACTAGAATTTTTAATTAAAAAATATACGTTATTGGAACAATTTGAAGGATATGGTGCATTTTTTTTCATTTTGCCCGTGTAACATTACACATATATGATATCCTAAATTATTTTTATTATTATTTCTGTCAAATATTCAAGAAAAGGTTTTATACCTACTGATATACAAAGAGGGGGTTTCCATAGTAATACCATAAAGTAAAGGTTTTATACCTACTGATATACATATATCTCATCATTATATAAGGTGAAATTATAGTAAGTTTTTTTTCTCAAGTGTTATATTATTTTTACAAAATAACATAACAAGTATTTTTTATGTATAATTTTTTACAAATAAGTTTATTTCACATCACAAAAAAGTTGCTTTCAATTCATGAGCTCAACATGAAACAACTTAAAATGAATGAGTCAAAGCTTTTATATATGAACGAGTGAAAGCTTTTATATAATAATATTTTGTTATGAAGTTTTTTTTTAAGTGATTCCTTTATTGGTCTACAATTTACTAAATAAAATTAAGATATTGGAGAAAATTGAAAAAAAATATTAAAATGATATACAAATAGCAAGAGAGAGCAAGATTCTCATCTCATTCTGTATCTTTTTTCACAAGGTCAGCATTGGTTTTATTTTGCCCAAGTAAAGGCGCATAGGTTTTATTTTGCCCAAGTAAAGGCCAGGAAGCACAATGAAAAGGCAGAGAACGCTGGGAGAAGATTGAGAGAAAAATCAATGGTGAAATTATTGTTATTATTATCATGTGAATTTTATTGAGATCGATCAATGTTAGTTTTTTTTCCTTATATTTGAAGTTATATTTGTATGTTGTTTAGAAAATAAGTGTTTCGAAATTTTGGTATACATATTTGTTCCTTTTGTTTTGGGTTTGTTTGTGTTTTTTTTTTCAATAAATTTATAATTTATCCACTTTATTTTCAATAAAAAAAATTTATTCAGGTGCCTTAATTAATGAATTAAGTGTTTTTGATTTAAATTAAATTTAAATAAAATTAAGAAGCATAATTATCTTATCATTTAAATATATTTGATCTGATTTAATATTATCTTTATATAAATCCATGACAGCTTCAAGCTGAAGAAGAAGAATTATAAAGCATCCACTGTAATTTTGCATGTAGAGCCGGTGGAACAACCTTCAGCTTTGTTAATTTTTTTTTTTAAGAAATCCTAGGAATTAATAAATAAAATGGAACACCGGGATATAGTTTTATTGATTTTATTAATTATTTTTATAAAAAATTGTTAATTAATAAAGAAGAATAGATCCGTAGCTAGAGTTCTGTTAAAATGTAATTTAGATCATGAAATCTGAATACATATATACTATGCACTTTAATTTATGTTTGGCTAAAAAGCTATATTTATTCTAATATCCAGAGCCCGAGTTTATTATTAAAAAAAAAGAATATTTATAACTGAGATTTTTAATTAAACAATGCACAATTATTGGAAAATTTTAGAGGATAAAGTACACTTTTCATTTTGGTCCCTGCCAAGTGACCTATTTTGATCTCTTATGATCAGGAGAACAATAGCTTTTGCATTGCACATATGCCATCTTAAATTATTTTTAATATTGATTTCTAATGTTCAAGGACTTGAAAAAACAACACATAGATAGGTAGTGTTATTAATATTAGGGCTACACCACAATAACAAATACAATGAAGAACATGTTATTTCTTTCATGGTGAAAAAAACCACTAAAAATAATTGCTTTATGTCTCTCAATTTTTAAGCTTCATCATGAATTTAAAGCTTAATTTTTCTTTTTAAATCTCATCATTATAATTATGACATTTAAGATATTAAAAATATTAAATTTATAATTTAAAACTTAATTATTATTATTATTATTTTGACAAATGGGACAAGCACGGTTAGGGATATGCACATGGCACAAGGATTAAAGATCTAATCCATGAATTTTTATATTGCAATATGGGGTGTGAGTCGAAAGCTCACACTCATAACTGGGGTTTCATATAAATTATACGTCCAGCATAACCTTAACTCGGGACTTTTTGAATGTCCTGCACTAAAATCTTTCGCAGTGAAAACAATACTATTGGGCAAAGAATCCTCTTCAACATTTAATTATTTCTATATAATCTCAACTATTTTTTTAAATTAATAATAATAAATCAAGTTTGTTACTCCCGCTATCTCTGATTGTAAGTTATAGTCCACGTGACTTTGTTCGACTTTTAGCTTCTAATGAAGAAACAATATTAATCCTTTCTTTTGTTCAATGAATACTTGAATAATGATAAATGCTTAACTAAGTGTTTGATGCAACATACTGTTGGTTCGGTGGCCAAACTTCAATCCAGCCTATTTATTATTAGTAATAAAACAGGGGGCAAAATGAAAAAGAAACCCTAAACATAAATATGTGGCTATTGAGAAGGCATCGATAGTGAGAAAAAAGAAAAAAAAAACGTGGTTTTGTTCTCTGTGTCCATTGGAAGGAGGAAGGTGAAGAAAGCATATCTTCTTTTATTGAATCCTACTCAGATCGGCAAGTTTGTTTGGAGCAATCTTAGAGGGTAATTTCTCAAGTTTTCTTCTTCTTGGTGTGATCATTCAAGAAAGGGGGTTTTTCTAGAGTTATTATTTGTATTTCTCCATTATGGATTTGATTCAAAGTTTGGCCCGTGGTTTTTTCCCTCTGAATAGGAGGGTTTTCCAAGTAAATTTTGTGTCTGCTTGATTGAAATCATTTATTGTTCAGTTTAGTACCCGAAATTATTTTATTTACATCAAAAAGCATTTGCTGTGCAAAACTCAACACCTACGTTACTTGCAATGTCGATTAATTAAAATGCTTCATGTTTTCAAAATTAGAGTTCATAGATTGATACAATTCTTGAAGTACATGGAACTATTTTGGAATTACATGAGTCAAGATGAACAGTATAGAAAATTGCTCCAATATCCCTGTAAATTGCTAATAGACCCTCGTGAAAGAATATATATATATATATATATATATATATATATATATATTTATACGAATTACATTTAATTCTAATTAGATTAAATAAATGTATTTCATAATAAGAATATTATTTTGATTTCATGATTTCAATGTGAAACAGCCTAAAATGTATGAGACAGTTTTATTTAAGAATATTATCTTATCAAATTTTTGTAAAAAGTGATTCTATTATTAATTTTGATGAAATAAATGTAAGATATTGGAGAAAATTGAAAAAAATATATATTAAATTTGATTAGTGATTTAGAAAACCTGGGGTAGATGAAAAATATTATTGTAATATAAAAACCTACCATGCCTATGGGTTTATTTTAATATTTTCTTTCTATTCATAAATCATAATAGCCATAATCAATAACAACCCTTAAACTCAAATAATTGGGATTTGTTGTTTGAATCATCTTGCTTTATTATGTTAGATGTATTATTGTATTGTATTTCTATGTATATGTATGTATAGACATATATGTAGACCCAAAGGGTTACTCTTGTAATCTGTTCAACCATATACACTTGTTCCATTCTCTCTCTTTCTTCTTCTAACATGGTATCAGAGCCTAGATCCCTCCGGCCATCATCGTCTGCTGCTGATTTCCTCTCTCTCGATGTGCGTAGCCTCTCCATCGTCGGTCTCCTCCTCAAGCCTAATCCACAAACTGCCATCTTCTTTGGCAATCTCTTCTCCGATCATCTTCATCAGTTTTCTTCCTTTTTCTGGTCATTTTTCTTAGAAAAATTTCTATATCACCTTCTGTCTTCATTTATTCTACTTATTCTCTCTCCAAAATAAAATAAAATAAAATAAAAATAAAAATAAAAAACCTGAATCTCCACAAACCAACCATCATCTCCACCAATCCGGCCATCTCCACAAACCCACAAATCCTTCTCCACAAACCAACCACCATCTCCACAAACCCACAAAACATTCTCTACAAACCAACCACCATCTACACAAACCCGGCCATACCACATAACCAAGCCAGGCCGCCCACGCTACCATCACAGCCCGGCCATCTCATCTCCACCAAACCAAAACCGTGCACTTGCTGCTCGCTATCTATGCCACAGCCGGACAACCACTCTGAAATTCAGCCTTGAGTTTGACAATTTTCAAACAATGTCAACATGAAACTTGAAGCATCTTTGCCAGCCACAAGCTTCCAACCTCAAGAACTTCTCCAATCACAAGTTTCCAACTTCAATACCTTTTCCAGCCACATCCTGCCAACATGATGAACTTTTCCAAATCCAAGAAGACATCAAGGAGACCACTAGGCCCACCATAAATTTTAAAAAAATCCGTCTCAAATCTTTACATAGAGACATGGTGGGACCTATCATATAAATTTCTATATATATATTTTAAAAAAAAGTGTCTGATTATCTCGATTTCTTTTATCTTTATTATTATTACTATTTTCTTTCTTTCTTTGAAAACTGTGCTTCAACCAAAAAATATATATATATATATATATAATGGGTACTTATGAACCTACTTTTGCTCATTCTCAAAGAACCCGCCTCGAGGCTTCCTCCACGAGGGGTCATCTCCAGATTTTCTTTTGTGCTTCTCCATGTCGCTCGTCCTGCAGTTTCTTCGCCGAATCTACCTCTTTCTTTCAACACCTCACTTTACACAGGTTTCTCCTACTCCGTTGTCTCCTGCAAATCAACAGTTTTTAGCTATGTTCAGGTAGTTCCAGCAGTT
The DNA here is from genome assembly GCF_009730915.1 of Dioscorea cayenensis subsp. rotundata. Lineage (NCBI taxonomy): Eukaryota > Viridiplantae > Streptophyta > Magnoliopsida > Dioscoreales > Dioscoreaceae > Dioscorea > Dioscorea cayenensis. The sequence goes on from NC_052478.1 coordinate 21,010,458, forward strand.
ATATCTGGCAGACTCTACCTCCTCTATTGGACATGTGAGTTAGACTCAGGTTGCTCCATCTGCTTTAGGTAGTTTCTGTCCTCTCTGGCTTCTTGACTCTGGTGCTTCTCTTCACATGACCCCTGATGCCACTCATCTACATCATTCCCTTTCACCATCTCACATCACTCATGTTGCACTGCTGATGGCACACTTCTTCATGTTTCCTCCACTGGTCATTTCTCTTCTAGTGATTTCTCAATTCCTTCAGTCTCTCATGTTCTTCGTTTATCCATGAATCTTATATCTATTAGCCAGCTTACTGATCATGATTGTTAGGTTATCTTTGACCGTACCTCGTGTCGTGTGCAGGATCACAGTGGGACGGTGATTGGACTTGGCCATCGTCAACATGGAGTTTATGCATTGGATTCTCTTCGTCTTCCATCTTCACCTAAACCCGTTCATCACTGTTATACTGCTATTCAGTCTCATCATAAGTGGCATCATCGTCTTGGCCATTTATGTCCATCTCGTTTGTCATCCCTTATTCATCATGGCGTTTTAGGAGCTGTCTCTCCTCCTTCTAATGTCGTCTGTCTTGGCTGTAAACTTGATAAGCAACTCCAACATCCTTATTCTTTGAGTGTGTCTCAGACTACTGCTCCTTTCAAACTTATTCACTCTAATGTTTGGGACCCGCTCCCTTTGTCTCTAAAGGTGGTCATTGCTATTATGTTCTTTTTGTAGATGACTACACTTGATTCACTTGGCTTTATTTTATGCCTCACCGTAGTCAGTTATTATTTATCGCTCTTTTTCTGCTATGATCCACACCCAGTTCTCTGCCTCTATTAAGACCTTTCGGTTTGACTCTGGCGGTGAGTACACCTCTCACACCTTTCGTATCTTTTTGTCTTCTGAAGGCAACTTGCCTCAATTATCTTGTCTTGGGGCTCATCCTCAGTATGGGGTCACTGAACGTAAGCATCGTCACATCTTAGAGACGGCACATGATCTTCTTCTAGGTGCTTTTCTTCCTCCTCATTTTTGGGTTGAAGCTGTCAGTAGTGCTGTTTATCTCATAAACCTACAACCCTCTTCTCACCTTAATAGTTGTAGTCCAGGTGAGCGTCTTCATGGGACAGTTCCCCGCTATGATCATCTTCGCGTTTTTGGTTATCACTACTTTCTTTTGCTCTCACCTCGGGAGAGAACAAAGCTAACAACCCAGTCTGTTTCATGTGTCTTTCTAGAGTATAGTCTTGAGCATAAAGGTTATCGTTATTATGATCCCGTCACTCGTCTTATTCGCATCTCCCGTGATGTCACGTTTGATGAGTCCACACCTTTTTATGCTTCTCCTTCTTCCACTGAGTCCCAATCTTCCTCTGTCCCTCTTTCCTTCCTTTTTTTCCACCCCTTCGGGTGAGCATACTCCTCCTGTGTCTTCCTCTCATCCATCATTCAACCCTCCTGCTGAATTTCTTTCTCACTCCTCTCTTGACCCTTCTCCTCCTTTATCTGTTGAGTCTCCTACAGTGTCTTCCCCTCCTTTATCTGTTGAGTCTCCTATAATGTCTTCTTCTCCTCCCTCGCTTCCTCTTGCTCACCCACCTGTTCATTTCACATACCACCGTCGGGATCCCGCAGAGCCTCCATCTCGGTTGGTCATCTCTAACACTTCTCCTACGATCGATCCAGCTCCTGAGGTACACTCTCACACTTATTCTTTACGTGATCGCTCTACTTTACATCCCCCTGTTCGTTACGCTTCTGCTAGAACCAGTATTTTAGATGTCTTTTAGCTAGGCACCTATAGGGAAGCAGTTCGATTACCTGAGTGGCGGACTGCTATGGTAGAGGAGCTTGATCTATCGTGTGAAGACTCATTCTGATGGGTCTCTTGAGCGCTATAAAGCGCGTTTGGTTGGTCGTGGCTTTCAGCAGGAGTATGGCCTCGACTATGAGGAGGCGTTTGCTCCAGTAGCCAACATGCACACTGTGCGTACTTTGGTTGGTGTTGCGGCTATTCGTGGTTGGGTTCTTCATCAGCTTGATGTGAAGAATGCGTTTCTTCATGGGGACTTGAAGGAGGAGGTTTGCATGACTCCTCCCCCTAGCCTTCGTGTGCCTCAGGGGTCTGTTTGTCATCTTTGCCACGCTCTCTATGGGCTCAAACAGGCTCCACGAGCCTGGTTTGAGCGGTTCAGTATAGTGGTTGAGGCTGCTGGTTTCACTCCAAGCATACATGATCCGACAGTCTTTATTCACTCTTCCTCTCGTGGTCAGACCATTCTTCTTTTATATGTAGATGACATGATCCTTACTGGCGATGATTTTGCTTACATTACCTTTGTGAAGCAGAAGTTATGTGAGACTTTCTTGATGACTGATCTAGGTCCGCTTCGCTACTTCCTTGGTATCGAGATCACTTCTCATCTTGATGATTATTGTCTCTCTCAACAGCGTTATACTCACAACCTACTTGCTCGTTCTGGTTTGACTGATACCCGTACTGCCGCTACACCAATGGAGTTACATTTACAGCTTCGTGCTTCTAATGGGGTTCCCTTATCTGATCCTTCTCGCTATCGACATCTAGTTGGCAGTTTGGTTTACTTGGCCATCACCCGTCTTGACATATCACATGCGGTTCACATTCTCGGTCAGTTCGTTGTGGCACCCACTTCTGTTCATTATGCTCATCTTATTCGGGTACTGCGATATCTTTATGGCACTGTATCTCGTGGTATGTTCTATCCACGCCAGTCTACTCTTCAGCTACAGGCCTATTCCAATGCTACATGGGCTAGTTCTTCTGATGACCGGGTCTCTGTCACTGGTTACTGTATCTTTCTTGGATCTTTTCTTGTTGTTTGGAAGACCAAGAAATAGCCTACCGTTGCCAAGTCTAGTGCTGAGGCTGAGGTTCGTGCGTTGGCTTCTACCGTCTAGGATGTGCTTTCGCTACGTTCGATTCTACAGGACTTTGGTGTACCGATCGCATCTCCCACTCCTATTCACTGTGATAGTACTGGAGACCTTCAGATTGCTGCAGATCCGGTCAAGCATGAGCTGACCAAACACATTGGTATGGATGCACACTTCACACGATGTCATGTACGTGCTCAGACTGTGTCACTTCACTATCTTCCTACAAAGGTCCAGGTGGTTGATTTCTTCACCAAGGCACAGACACGTGATCAACATCTATTGATGTTATTCAAACTCAAGGCACACGATCCGCCTTGAGTTTTGGGGGAGGGGGGGTGTTAGATGTATTATTGTATTGTATCTCTATGTATACATGTATATGTATGTATAGACATATATGTATACTTATCATGCTCTATATGTAGACCCAAAGGGTTACTCTTGTAATCTGTTCAAGCATATGCACTTGTTCCATTCTCTCTCTTTCTTCTTCTAACATATTAAAGCTGAAAGGTGGGATATACTAAATCCAGATATATTATCTCCTACAACTTCTGTTAAGCATTTTTAAGAGCTACTTTTTCCTCTTAAATGATTTTCTACCCTTCATTTTTTTTTATAGGACATCTTTCACTATCTAAGGATATACTCATACCAACCCAATTAACTCTTTCTTAATTTATTAGGAATAAGTAGTGCTGCTCTCCTTTTTGTTATTTCTTGCAAAACTCTTGTAATAGCTATCAATAATTAATTAAAAAATAATTACATAATTTTTGCTTTAAGATTAGCCAGATAACTGACTCTTGGATGTAGGAAATCAAGAAGCCAAAAACACTATTTATAAATATTTATATTTAAAAATATTTATTTATATAAACACTATAATATTTATACATCCAATAAAACAAAATTTTCAAGCAAATTTTTTTATAAAAGTAATTTAGTTATTTTTTCTGGGGTATTTAGAGAGATTCATATTAAATTTCAAATTTTTATATCAATTTGACAACTAAGAAACCCATCAGCATCAACACAACAAAGAGCTACATCAAATAAAAACAACCATCACATCAAGTTATTCATTCTCTTTAATGTTTGGATGGCGAAATGAGGATGTGAATGAGAATGAAAACTTTAGAGAGGGGGATAGGAATGAAAACTTTGGAGAAGGGAATGTGATTGAAAACTTTGTTTGGTTAGAGGGGGAATTTATTGGGATTGAGAAAAGTAATGAAAAGATATGTGATAAGATTACTTTTATGCCCTTTAATTTAGTTATTTATAAATATTTTAAATATCAACCTTAATTTTAATTAGTACAATTAATTAATTATTTTAATTAAGTATATCATTAACAGTAAACATGTTATTTCACTCTAATTATCATGGTTAAACATCTAAATTAATTTATAATAACATTTAATTAATGTAATTATTATAATTTAATATTCCTAATTTGATTTAAAATAAAACTTTATTTAATATATAATTGTTTTTACAATTATTATACTTAAATATTAATATCTTTATTTGTAATACTAATATGTTAATATATATATATATATATGATTATTTGGGGGGTAAAATGGGCATTTCATGCTCCTACCCCATCCAACTCATTTATTCCGCTCTCCATGGGGTTAGCTAACCCTCTATGGGGTAATAAACTAACCCCATGCAGGGTAATGATTGCTCCCACATGCACACCCAAACATGGGTGTGCATTGGGATTAGCAATTACCCTCTATGGGGTAATAAGCAGTGGCGGTGCCAGGACTCGTCAGAGAGTGGGGCAAAAGTTGACGGAAAAAAATTTTCAGCCGCCGAATAAACATTCCGACCGATCAACAAAATATCTGACATACAAACATGAAACATAAATACATAAATAACATATCAAAAGTTAATTGATCCATTCAATAACAAAAAAATCAAATTAATTAAAAAAAACTTCATTATTATAGACAAGTACATGAATAACAACTAATTTTTCCTAACCAATGGAGTACTCCAACTCCGGAGGTGCTCTCTCGGCGTGAATAAGACGGCAAGGTATCTTCTTTGAGTGCCTTCTACTTTCAATGCTTCTGTGTGTTGTATGAGAAAAAGGAACCTTGGAATGTGACCAGCTCTTACTTTAACTTCATTTGGCTAAAGTGGAAATTAGTGTCTTTTCGGGTACACTTGTTTTCTCCAAAAAGAATAGATGGGTTTGCTGTGCATTGTACTAACTGCTCAGTCTTGAAGGCTGAAGTCTAACTTGCCTCTGCTTTGGCACGTGGCATGGATGCCATTGGGGTCTGCGAAGAAGGTATGGGTTTGGTGTGGAGTATTGGGAAAGGACCCTACAGTCTGGCGGTTATCTTTCTTCTTCCTTTTTTAATGAAAGAAAATAATTTCTATAAGTTGGTAGGATGTAGAGTATCCTTGTGACTGCCATGCATATGCTGCTGCTACCACTCGTGACTCTACACAGGTTTTTTTCCTGACGGAGGGTGTGTCGGATGTCCCTCCTTGCCACACCCCGGCACCGCCACTGGTAATAAGCTAACCCCATGGAGAGTAATAATTGCTCCCACATGCACACCCAAACATGGGTGTGCGTTGGGATTAGGGTTTAGGGTTTAGGGATCATCCCTCTCTAGAGGGGGATGATTGCTTCCATCCAAACGGAAGCTTAGAGTTGTGAATTTTTTTTAAATAACAATTACTATAAAAAAAATATGTAGGTAGAAGTGTATCAATTATAGTAGTTTAATAAACTTCCTGGAATGCACCATAGATGATTTGAACAATCTCTACCATGCAATTTTAGAAGGGAGGAATAACACTACCTCTTACAAAGAATTCATCCAACACTAATAAATAGTATCTTAGGCAAATGCAATGTGTAAACAGTACTACTCCAGTCGACCTTCTGGGGTTAAATTTTCAGGAGGTCACCCAACTTTACTTCGTTTTCAATTCGGTCACCCAAGTTCAAAACGCATAAAAACGATCACCCTAACTATGATTTCTTTTTCACGGGTCGATCACCGAGCCAATTCCGACCCTCATAAACCCACGTGGCGGCCGAGCGGCTCCATCGCCAGGGCTATGCCGACTCAAAAATAAACCCTCCACGCCATCATCAAGATCTCGTGTTGATTCCCCTACCCCGCTTCCTAGGGCGATCTCTTAGCGGGTTCTTGGATCCTTCGCCTCAACCTCGATAGCCTATTATCTTCCTCTTCTCCATGGCCTCGTTTCTCCTGTTTTCGCATTTTTCAATACAATTCCGAGGAAGTTTCTTGATAAAAAAAAATCTCATTTTTGTGAATAATTCATGAAAAATATTGCATCTTTTAGATTAAAAATCAAGTCTTTGTGGTGTTTTTGGAGCAATGGAGGCGGAGGAGATAGAGAGGCGCTTGTCGAGAAGCCATGCCTATTCTAGAGATCTCTTCAGCCGGTATAGGAGGCGGTGTGTGCCTCGAAGAGCCGCCGGAGATGACTCGAGGAGAGTTTGAGATTGCGCTCAGCCTTGGGCTTTTTTCTCTGTGGGTGTCTTGGCGTTAAGGTGAAGAAGGAGAAGCTTATTCGTTCGTCGTTTGTGGCGATAGTGTTGATGTATCAGATGGAGCAGGAGTTCATGGTGATGCGGCCGATCGAGAGGGCTTGCTCATGCCGATGGAGGCGCAAGAGGAGCAGAGGAAGAAGAAGAAGATGTAGAGCCTGAAGAGGTTGGAAGCGAAGAGGAAGAGGTTGGAGAGGAGGAGCTCGAGATCGGTGGCAGTGGCCAAGAGGCTCCTTTCCGGTAAAGGGTTGGATGGAGGGATAATGAATGGCGTCGTGCCGGTGAGACTCTTCAGACCGATCTCGCTTATAACCCTGTCTTCGCAAGACATCGTTGCCTCGTTTCTTCTGAATTAAGGAAGAAGATGAAGAAATAAGCTTGATGATGACGTGGAGGGTTTGAAGCTGATATGTGCATAGCCCCTGCCGACACATCGGGATTTTTGAGGCAAAGATAGCTCCCCGCCGATGAGCCGCTCCTACCGCCACATAGGGTTTATGAGGGTTTGGAATTGGTCGAGTGACCCGACTGCTGAAAAGAAATCATAGTTGGGTGATCATTTTTATGCGTTTTGAACTTGGGTGACCGAATTGAAAACGAAGTAAAGTTGAGTGACCTCCTGAAAATTTAACCCCGACCTTCTGTCTTACCCATGCATTGATTTATAACAACCACTGTGGTCAAGGGTGGAGCTACATGCATTTTTGAGGGGTCAATTGACCCTAAAATTTTAAAAATATCAACAACAATTTTAGTATGTATATTTTTTTTTTTGAAAAATTATTAAATTGACCCCATTAAATTAGGAAAATGGAGATTAAATATATAATATTTAAATTTTTTTTATGAGAAGTATATAGTTCATTTTATAAATGTTAAAAGTTTTGAAGGACCTATATTCTTAGTTTGCCCATTTTTTTGGTCTTTTCTTAATTGTTTTTTTATATTTTTTTAAAAAACCTAAAACTAAGACTATGTTTTTGCTTCATCACTTTCGGAATTTTATTGCTTTTTTTTTTCTGCCTAACTAGACAAATAGGATCATCATGGCACCTCACACTCTTTTATTTAAAAATTAAAAGCCTAAAAAAAGTACATTTTTTCATCTTATTTTTTGAGTTACATAAAAAAAATCAATTAACAATAAAATTAATTTTAAACATTAGTTGTTTAAGGTAATTTTTTTAAATATAAATTCTTTATATAATTTTTTTTTTGTGTTGGTGGATTTCAATTGATTTTTTTATATTGTTTTAACTATAACTGCTATGTATATATTATATATGCATATATGATTTCTTTTATATTATAGATGATATTATTATATTTGTACATTGACCCTATTTTATAAATTTTCTAGCTCAGCCACTGACATAGGTAATAAATGGTGGTTGTGAATACTTTTTAGCCATCACTAAGGAGTAATGACTCCAAAACTAACAAGAGAAAATGCATTATCAAATAGCAACCATTGAGCTAACAAATGGTTGTTCTGAATACTTTTGAGCCATCACAAGTGACTCCAAAACTAACAAGAGAAAGTACATTGTCAAATTACACTGAACAGTCATTTTTATCATACAAGAGAATATTAAATCACCTAAAACTCTCATCTTAATCACATAATTGATGAAACATTAAACCACAACTAAAAAGATCAAGGTCTAGAAAAATTAAAAGACACTAGCTTTTATTAATTAAAGACCGGTTCATTGCATCGACAGAGTTTTGCAGAGAGATCCGATCTATTTTATTAATTAAAATTAATGTATATAATATAAAGTTAATATTTTTAGAAAAAAATCTTTGTGAAATTTTATTGCTTGGCTCTTTAAAATTTTACAAATTAATATACACAATCTAAAAATATTATAGTTTTAGACAAATGTATTTTTAAAATTTTATTATTTAACCTTTTAGAATTTAATAAATTGGTTATATAATAGTTTTTTTTTTGTAAAATTTATTGTTCGACAACTTTATTTTCTAATAGTATATATAAGCTATTTAAAAAAAAGTATAGTTTTAAGAAAATATTTATAAAAATCTAATATTTGCCTCATTCATTTTTACTTGTCCTCAACAAAAAATTTTATCTCCCTTAAAAAAATTTCTGGCTCCGCCCCTGAAAGCATCCCTTCATATATATTTTTTAAATATATAATTTAGTCTCTGAATTTTTTAAACAAAATATATAAATCACAAATATATTAAAAAAAATTGCAAATATATTAAATTTAACCGTCACATTAAGAGAATGATTATAAAAGCAGATATTTGTCTAATGAAAGTTTTTTTTTTAAAAAAAAATAAAAAATAAAAACAACAAAGTGTTCAATCATCCTAGTCTTTTGAGTGTGTTTACAATAAAAGACAACAATGCACCAACGCCTTTACTAAAGCTCAATTTATTCCGGTATCAAGAGCTGGAATAGGGATTGGTTGAGTTCACAATTAAATTAGGCTAAGTTTAAACAATAAATCTTATTTATAACTGAAATTTTTTAATTAAACAATGCACGTTATTGCAAAAATTTGAAGGATGGAGTGCATTTTCATTTTGGTCCCTTGTAAATAACCTATTTTGATTCCTGAATTAGAGGAACAGTATATATATAGCCTTTGCCAAACATTCTTAGTTATTTTAATTATTAATGTGGAATATTCAAGGAGTGAAAAAAAACAGAAAGAAAGAAGAAGATGGGTCAAAGCACTATAAAACAATGGTTTTATGCCTCCTAGTTTTTTAGGTCACATCATGAACATTTAAAGCTTTAAATTGGGTTGAAATTTCATCATTATAATTATGACAATTAATTTTTTAATTCAATACTTAATCAATTCTATATAATCTCAATTAATTTTTTAACTTTAATAATAATAGATTAAGTTACGTAATTATCCATCTATGAAATAAATATAATAAAGAAAATTAAGAAAATATATTGAATATAATAAGTTTTGTCTTTTATATAATTCTTAAAAAAACATATGTATTTCACTTCACAACAAAATTGCTCTCAATACACAAGTTAAATATGAAACAACTAAAAATGAATGAGCTAGCCAAAGCTTTGTATAACAATATATATTTTTTAGAAAAGATATTTTATAACAATATTATGTGATCAAGTTTTATTTTTAATTGAAAGTGATTCTGATAAAATAAATTTAAAATATTGGTGAAAATTGAGAAAATATATCAAAATGAGATGTAAACAGCTTGAGAAGGCCAAAGGCTATTATAATTCTTTATATTCGGTAGTGGTCTCGGTGCTGGTTTTATTCCAGCCAAGTAAAGGAAAGAGAAAGAAATATTAGTGGTGAAATAATAATAATAATAATAATGATGATGATGATGGTGGTGATGATGGACAAGAGAAAAAGTAGTTTAATTCATTAAGTAAAGAACACAAATGACGTTACTTAACCCTAGCAATTATGGTTGGTATTAATACAAGTGGGGATAAGGTTATAAATTACTTTCAGCTGAGGTGTTAAGTGGATAGGAGAATTTATATTGGATGTCGTCATCAGTTGGAGTTGGTTACACTAAATGTTGGAGGGTATTATTGGAATCTGCTTGTATTGTTGTGGTTGCATGTCCAAACAGGAAAGAGAGTGTTCAAGATCATCTTAGCTGGCATCTAGATGGCATCCTAGTCAGCAGAAACATATAAAGACAGGTTGCTTGTGTTGGGGAGCCCAGGGTCTCAAACACAGTGTATTATTCCTGCAAGTCAATACTATTCACCACTCAAGGATCAGCGACAACCAAATCACCACAATTTCATTTAAAAACCAATGTACATTTTCAGGATGAAAAATAATTGTGGGAAAACTCTTCACTATAAAGAGAAAAAACCACAAGAATCTAGAATATTCAAGTGGTATGATAAATAGCTATAGTGTTCTTCTTCTCCTTTAAGCTACAAACAAGCTTAATCTAGCAAATTGAAGCATACAATCAACAACTTGCTTTCCTTGAGCAATGAAGAACACACAACAAGGAAAAAAAAACCAACTTGCCCTAGCCAACTTCCCACCTTCTTGGAAGCCCTATGATGCCGCATGACTTTTCCCGAAACTTGAGGGTTTCTTGCGATCTTCTACAATAACATGCTACAGTATTCTCATGCGAATGCTCTTGGGAAATCTCATACGACCATGATGCGGGCCGTATGCCGCCACCCACATGACTTTTCCAGAAACTTTGGTCTCTCACAGCAACTACAGTACTATTGATACAGTGACTTTGCTACACTATCCACTGCTTCAGTAGCCTCTTCGTTCAGCTGCTTTAGGGAAACCTTATGCAGGCTGTATGCGGCCCATATGCCCTTGGCATGACTGCTACAGTAATTCCTGCACAAACTCATTTTTGAGTTATACACATGTTCTAAAGCTTCAAATAAGGGCGGGACATCTTACAATCTTCCCCTCCAGCCCTAGTATGAGGGAGATACTGTCCACAACCTGCTCACAAGTCATTCATTTTGGTTGGGGAATGCATCTCGGCCAAGCTTTTGCACAATTGTAACTTCTCTTTACAAGTTACCTTTGTCAATAATAGGGACGTAAGTGTACGTGCCGATCGCGTAATAAAGTGTGCGTAAAACAGAGTGTCGATCCACAAGGAAAAAAGTGAATACTAATAATAATCCTAATTTCGAAAAAATAACCTAAGTGATGAAGTAGTGTGTGTGAATAAAAGAAAGCAAAAACAAGAAATGTGAAAATAAAACCGGAGACAAATCAAGGGAAGAGACATTGTTCGGGCATAGTATCCGTTTAGGATTATGAAGTATAAAAATAAAGGTTGTCTAGGTATGCAATCCTATTTGAACTGAGAGGTTTCCAAAATTATACTAAACACCGATTCCTCAGGCGAAGAGTAACTGAATAAGTGCAGAGCTGATACATACATTCACACAATTACATTAACACTCTATGAAACCTTATGACAATCTCTTACGTAATAATCTTCCTATAAAAGAGAGATTATCCATAATCTGAATACAGAGCAGAAATGCGATTTTCTCCTAAAATTCACTCCACATGATTGCAAAAAGTACGGAGATTGCCATTAACTCACTCTGGAGAATTGAGGGAGACAGTCTCCAAAGTACCCTATACTCAGCACATCTATGTTAGGTGGGTATTTCACCGTGTCACGTAGCACATCAAACATGATAGTTAGGGCTTTCGCCTCGTTAGCAACCAAGCATTCAAATACGCAATTAGATTCTAATAGATATGATTGTAATTAAGAAAATAATTTAAGCATCAAAGATCCAACAATCAATATCAAAGAAATAAACTCTAAAGTTCAACTATGCCCAAACACCATGAAAATTAGTTCTCCATCATTGGAGAACAACAATACAATCCAAAGGAATTAAAATACATAAAGAGAATAACAAAACTCCCTTAAAGCTCGCAATCTCCTTGGATGGAGTTCTTCGAAGATTCCCCAAAATCACCGCCAAGATCTCTCCATGAACGGCTCCCTTGAAACTTTGAACCTTCTCCTAATCTCTTGCTCTTGTTTTCTTCCTTCTTCAGCAGGATATGGAATGAAAACCCCCAAAATCACCGCCCAAAGGGCGGCCAAAGAATAGAGAAGAAGCCCCCAAAAGCTCTAATTTCTGGCTTTTATAACTTAGGAGTTAGGGGGTTTTATGGCCGCTACAAAAACTCTTACGGCCATAACAGTTATCCTTAAGATTCTCGGGTTGTGGCTTACAGCCATAACCAGCCCGTAACAGTGCCTATAAATAGTAATTTGCTACGATAATCATAACAGTGTGCTACTACAGCACCCACTTATGGCCCAGGGCTTACGGCCATAACCTTGCCAATAAGGTTCTCAGGTTGGAGCTTACAACCGTAACAATGCATGTAAATAGTGATTTACTACAGTACATAAACATTTCACTGCTACAGTAACACACCGTAATAGCACTCGTAAACTCGCCCGTAAGTTACTCAAAAAGCTCTATTCTTCTTCCAAAATTAGCTCAAATCGCCTTAAACTTATTCGTCTTACTTAATATGTCCTCATTTTAGCCTAAATACAAAACATAAGTGAATTAAGCACCAATTCAATCATATATTTAACAATTACATGCCGAATGAGTGTACAAATTGATATAAAATATATGCATGTTGTACACTCATTAGTGTTCACATCTGTGTGAAATGTGGATCTTCTTTAATTGTAATTGTTGATCCTGAATTGCCATCCGCAACCAATGGTATTGGATATCAATATGCTTTGTTCGTGCATGGTACATAGTGTTCTTGCTTAATTCAAGAGCATTTTGACTATCACAAAACACCACATACTCTTCTTGCTTCACTCCAAATTCAATAAGTAAACCTTTCACCCATAGCATCTCCTTGCTAGCTTCAGTACTGCAATATACTTTGCCTCTATAGTCGACAAGACTACACACTTCCGCAATTTAGACTGCCATGAAATAGATTACATGCAAAAGTAAACACATATGCTAATGTAGACTTCCTATCATCAAGATCACCTGCCATGTCTGCATTTGTAAACCATTCATGAACTAGCTTTGAAGACCCAAAGCACAAACTCATATATGTGGTGCCCCTCAGATATCTGAAAATCCACTTCACCTTATTACAATGCTTCTTTCCTGGATCAGAAAGAAATCTGCTCACAACACCAATAACGTGAGCAATATCAGGTCATGTACAAACCATGAGATACATCAATGAACCAACTACAGAGGAGTAAAGAACAGCTGAAACTCCTTCCTTTTCTTGTTTATTCTTTGGATAAATCTTCCTTAGCTTGAAATGATTTGCAAGTGCATGCTAACCGACTTAGCATTCTGTATGTTGAATCTTTTCAAAATTCTTTCAACATACTTCTTCTGTGACAACCACAACTTCCAGCCTTCCTATCTCTTACAATGCTCATCCCCAAGATTTGTCTTGTTGGACCTAAGTCTTTCACATCAAAAGACTTAGATAAATCACCCTTCAACTTGCAAATCATCTCAACATCTCTTCCAACTATCAACATATCATCAACCTACAACAAGAGAATAATGAAATCATCTCCAAATGTTTTGAAATGGACACATGGATCTCCATCTGTTCTCCTAAAAGAATGACTCTCCATGAAAGAGTCAAATTTCTTATACCACTACCTTGGAGCTTGCATCAAGCAATACAATCTCTTTTTTCAATTTGCAGACCATGTCCTCCTTCCCCATGACCTAAAAACCCTCAAACTGGGTCATGTAAATCTCTTCTTGCAAATCTCCATGCAAGAATGCTGTCTTTACATCAAGTTGTTCTATCTCAAGGTTCAAACTTGCTACTAGTCCAAGTACCACCCGTATAGAGCTCAACTTTACTACTGGAGAGAAAACTTCATCAAACTCAATGCCCTTTCTCTGAGCAAACCCTTTCAATACCAAGTTTCGGGCTTTATACTTGACTAGCTTGTCACCATCTTTCTTCAATTTAAAGACCCACTTATTATTAAGTGGTCTTATACCTTCTGGAAGCTCAACCAAATCATAGGTGCCATTCTTCTGCAAGGAATTCATCTCCTCTTGCATAGCTTCGAACTAACACTCCCTATCTGAAAAGGATTGTACTCTTCATAGTTTTCTGGCTCGCTCTCTTCAGCATGAAATAAATATTCAGAACTAGGATACCTCGTGGATGGTACTCTCTCCCTAGTAGATCTCCGACTTGGGGCTCTGTAGTCTTAAGTAATGGAGACAACTCCCCCTGCTCAACACCCACTGCATCTGGTTGTGCAATATCATCATCACCATCAAACTGATCAATAACTATAGTTGCCTTATTTGTACCATATTCTGTCTCCTCTTCACCTCCATCACCTGTGGCACTTCTTAATGGAATAATTGTTGATGTAGAGTATTTATCATCAACAATAGCACGAGCAGGATTCTCTGTCTTCTCACAATTTGCTATTGTTTCCTGCTTATGAAACACATCCCTGCTTCTAACAAGCCTTTTCTTTTCTAAATCCCTCAACCTGTAGCCAAACTCCTCAACGCCATAGCCCATGAAAACACATGGAGTAGCTTTGCTATCTAGATTTGATCTCTGCTCCTTAGGTACATGCATGAAGACATTGCACTCAAAGACCTTCAAATGTGAGTAACAAGAGTCTTTACCTGACCACACCTTCTTTGGTAGATCAAAACCCAATGTAAATGATGGAAACCTATTTAACACATAACAGGCAACCCTGACTACTTCACAATAAAATGCCTTAGGCAACTTTGCCTTTATCAACATACATCTTACTCTCTCAACAAGGGTGCAATTCATCAATCAGTATCTAGTGTTAATCTTGCTAGAAATTCATCAATTTTTGCTAAACCATTAAAGAATATTGTTGGTATTAAATCAAATCTACCTAAGTTGACCAGGTTGGAATTTTCTAAGTTTAATGGTGAGGCATTGCATGAATGCCTATTTAAATATGATCAGTATTATGAGTTTGATGAACCTCCAGATGAATCTAAAGTGAAGATTGCTTCCTTACATTTGGAGGGTAGAGCCTTGCAATGGCATAAAAACTTTATGAGAAGTAGATTGAGGAGAGATACACAGGGTTGGGCTAAATATGTTATAGTTTTAAACATTTAAATGAAAATGCATTGTCATAAAATGGAAATGCATACAAACCACATACACATAATGCAATTGTTCAACTTTATATTGTTTCATATAGTGCCATCAACTCTACAAGTAACTGCAAACCGAACACCAATTCTTGAAACATACACTAGCTTGTGGAGGTATCCGCACACAAATATGCACGAACCATATGCATACATATCCATGTGTCATGTGCAAATGAGGTGTACAATCATATGCTATGCACATGCATATACAAACATATCTGAAATTATATATATGTGTGTTAGTGTGAAGTACACATACACATACAAAGATTCATGCATATACATTGCATGTGTATCAAGTGCCAGCAGTAGATATTATAAGTTATACAAAAACAGCTAGAACCTCAAAAAAAGGGGAAAACAGATTGCAGGAGAGATATAACTAAAGCGAAAAAATAAATTTAATTCTTACCAAGAATTACAACACCTTTGTGAGAAAGGTAAAAACATGCAGGTGCCAAGATTAATGTGAAAACAAGTTGAGTGTAGACACTTATCGGATATACATCCACTGTGATCTGCAAAACAAGTATACACGCCCTTGAAGAAACATCACCAACAATCAAGAGAATGCATGGGGTCACATAAAAATAAACAACTCAAGATTTTTTATAAAGTAACTCAATCTCCAGAGTGCAAGAAATTAATAAAATTCAATGGAACCATACAATTCCTTTGCACATTTTCTTGACAAAACCAAGTAAAGAGAAAACAAATTTAAGTAAGAAACATCAGCAAAGCTTAGCAGGACGTATAACATGAAATGAATAAAAATCAAGAAATCAAGGTGCTCAGTAGATTCTTCACTCACAAAGCATCAAAAAACCTGTTTCTTTGTGAAATTCAAAGAGGAGACAACAAAACTAAAAGGATGACATTGCGTGTATACAAATAAAAAAAAAGCAATATGCTTTATAGAATTCCTCATTCACCAAACATCAAAAACCTGATTTTCCCCATCCAATGACTATACAACAACATTAAGCAATAAATCTGAAAACACAACAAATAATAAAGCACAAGTGCCTGATAAATCTCTCCACAAGATCAAAAACCCTGAAAAATCTACCAATTTCTTTGTGCAATCAATCAATCAATCAAGGAGATAGCAAAAAAGCATAGCATGCATAAAAAATAAATAAAGCGAGGCGCTCAATAGAATTCCTCAAACTAAACATGAAAGAGCTGATTTTTTCCCACTTTCTTCATGAAAATCAATAAAAAAGGCAACGAAATTCAATCAAACAAGAAGAACCTGAAAATTGGAGAAGGCCTTGACAGAGGTGAGATAGGGAACGAGATAAGGCCCAATGGGGATGAACTGGGAGGAGAACGAGTAGCCAAGAAGAACGACGAGCAAGGAGTCTGTAGGAATGGAGGTGGGGCGGGGCGGGGCGGGGAATGGGATCCCCGTCACCATCCCCGCTCTCCACGGGGCGGGGATTCCCCAGTTAAAATTTCCCGCGAGGGAAAAATCCTCCCCCGCTCACTCCCCCGCGGGGATCCCCGCCCCACGGGGAATCCCCGTCCCGCCCAAAACATTAATATAAAATTTTTCTATAAATAACTATAATATTTCTAATGCATTTATGTTACACATGCTAAAAGATGCTATATACAATTGAAAATAAAAAATATAATGTATGATAAAATAAAATAAAAATTCCCAACCAAAGTTTTTTTTTTACAACATACGTACATCATATATAAAATAAAAATTCACACAAAATATTTCTCCTAACAAGTCATAATTTAATGTTTGATGAAACAACAACATTAAGGTACAAATAACATAAAGTTTAAAACTAAATTAAAAAATATTTAATGATGGATTATTATACATGAGATTTGGCATCAAATGGTTGGTTGGTCGTTTGGTGTTTTTGTAGTGAAAAAAATTTTTATAGTGAACAAAAATTTTTTTGCTATAATCACATTTCGTGCAAAAAGTAAAAATTACAATATTTGTTATATTTTTATGAAAAACCGACACTCGAAAATATATATAAAGTTAATTTAACAGTTTGATATGAACACACATTTTTCTATAAAATTATCTTAATTCTCACATCCGTAATTTCATCATGTGAGATAGTTTTCGGGAGAATATAACTTTAGAATCCAATGATTAATAAAAATTGAAGATCTAATAATATGTCAGTACTCTCTTATATGTAGCAACACATGGATATTTGAATAAAAAAATCTAGACAATTACCTAATTATGCAATTCATTTAAATTAAATAAATAATTAGTTTTTATGAATATTAGAAATTTGAAAATTAGAAGATTGAATTTTAATTTTGTAGATATATTATATAATAATTTTATTAAAATAATTTAAGATTTTATTAAATAAATATGTTTTAATGAAATATATAAATTTAAATAGTTTATAAGTTGTATGAAATAATTGTGAGTTCCATAATAATAACTAAAAATATTAACAAATAAATATTTATTGATTATATATATATATATAATATTATGTTAATGTTGAAATAATCTTTAATAAATATATTAAAAATATATAATATATTTTTTTAGGGAATCCCCGCGGGAATTCCCCACGGGGTTCCCCGCACGGGGTTCCCTGCTCCCCGCACCGCGGGGGGATGTTTCGGGGAATCCCCGCCCCGTCGGGGCGGGGCCCCTCGGGGAACGGGGATTCCCCGCCCCACTCCCATTCTTAGGAGTCTGGGACCGATACAATGCCCCGCGGGATTACCGCTGACGTTATCCTGCTCCAGCAGCTCTCCATAGAACAAACAGAGAAATGGGAGAAGGCATCATCAAGACTCCCATGTATTTATTAGCTCTCTAGGGTTGTAGAATTTTTGCAGAGAGATCCGATGTTTTTTTTTATTAATTCCAAAGTCTTTGTTTGTTGATGAATTATGAAGCAACTCCATTTTTTTAATATATAATTTAGTCCCTGAATTTTTTTTAATAATTATAAACAAAGCACAAATATATTAAAAAACTGAAATAGCTACAAAATATCAAATTTGACCAACTGACTAAATAGCTTATAGCCTAGCGGAACTTGACCTTATTGCAGAAAACGAGAGTGGGATATTCAAAAGGTTTCCAAGTTCAAGATTCATTGAAAATAATAATAGTAATGGGTCCTCAGTTGTGGGTTTGGCTAACAGACCAATCCTTCATCCCTAGCTGAGTGTTTGCGGGTTGGACGATTAATTTCTAGTTCATGCGCATGCCCTTGATGTATATAGCTCTTGTCACTTTTATCATAAAAATAAAATTTGACTAGTTGATTACAAAACAGAAAAATTAAATAAAATACAAAATATGGCCAATAAAAATGACAAAAAGCTTAGTCAATTTGATTTGTAGGTGTGTTTGCAGTCAAGCCTAAATTGAAGGAAAAAATTGAGAAAGTTAAAAGGTTCAGTCTAATGCAAGTAACTAACATGTATATATATAGAGTAAGATGGATGTTATTTTTACCGAATAGATTTTCTGAATAGGTCTATTGAATGACGTGATGCAAACTTGTCATCACATCACCATCCACGTTGTTATTATTATTTATATAACTTTCAAATTTAAACCTTTAAAATCCTAAAATTCTTAAAATTTAAAAATATATATATAAACCATATATAAAAACGTGATGCAAACTTGTCATCACATCACCATCCACGTTATTATTATTTATATAACTTTCAAATTTAAACCTTTAAAATCATAAAATTCTTAAAATTTAAATATATATATAAAAACCATATATAAAAACTTAAATCCCAAATACTACAAATATATATCTAAAAATTTAAAAACTTAAACCCTAAATAATAAATTGTAAACCCTAAACCTTAAATCCTATGCCCTAAACCCTAAACAATAAACCATAATCCCACAAATTTTGTAAGGTTTAGGGAGGGAGTTTTTGGTTTATCATTTACGATTAAAGGTTTAAATTTAAGATTTAAATAATAAAAATAAATTAAATATTTTTGGTTATATATTTTTTTTAAATTTTTTAAGAATTTAAGGATTTTTAAAGTTTAAATTTGAAGTTTATATAAAAAACTTGACGTGGATGATGATGCGGATGACAAGTTGGCATCACGTCAATTGGAAAACCTATTGGCAAAATTGATTCGGTAAAAACAACATCGCTCTAATATTATACTTACAACATAATAACAAACATTATCAAGAACATGTTATGCCACTTAACTTTTGACATCTATTTGTAATTTTTTTTTTAAAATCTCATCATAAATTTTAAAGCTTTAAATTATTTAAAACCTCATTATTATAACTATAATAATTATTGATGTAATAATTAAAATGTATATGTATTTCACATCACAAAATAATTGCTTTCAATTCATGAGCTCAATATGAAACAACTCAAAATGAATGAGCCAAAGCCTTATATACAATTATATTATTTTATCTAAGTTATTAGGATATTCTTCCAATATAATCTACAATAATAATATAAGTTTAAGGTATTGGAGAAAATTGAAAAAATATATCAAAATGATATATAAATGGATAGAGAGGAAAACACCCAACTACAGCTTTTACCCCTAGTTACAGCCTAAATGTTAATTCTATTCCGGCCTAATAAAGGCAAATAGTCAAAGTAGAAAGTTCGGTAAATCTATTAGAAGGAAAAGGGAAGGGATTAATGGTGATTTCTTTTTATCAATTTTATTAAAAGTAGGTTTATGAAAGTATACCCTTGAATATTTTTAAAATTACATATTTACCCCGGAATAAAACATAATTGCATATATATCCCTTGAATAATATGCATAATTGCATATACAACCTTGAGGTTAAAATCTTAACTAACAACAAATATGCAAAATGACAGTTATACCCTTCGGTGGAGAGGGAGGAGGCTTGGAGCTGCCGTTGGTGGAGAGGGACTTCGGGATAATGCGATCGTCGGCGGAGAGGAAGGAGATGGTTTAATCCATAATAATGGAGATTTCCAGGATGTGCGGCCGTTGGCGGAGAGAGATTTCCGGGATGCTGCAGTTGTTGGCGGAGAGGGACTTTTGGGATGATGCGGCCGTCGGCGGAGAGGAAGGAGATGGTTTAATCCTTTAGAGCTTGGACAGTGTGGAGGGTGAGTGTGAATTAGGGTTGGATGGGTGAGAGAGAGTGAGGCTATGTAAGGGTATTTTTAATATTTTACATACTTTAACCCATGTTTTAACCATTATTAAGATGATATCGTTAATTTCTGTCCCCAAAACTTAAAGGGTGAGCAAAATAATCCGGATCCGATGATCCTATTCGTTATCCGATTTTTTTACCCTAATTTTTTGGGCATTTGATCCGAAAAAAAAAGGATCGGGTACTCGATCCGAATTTTTTAGATGCAAACCGAGTCAGATCCGGGTCGAGAGAAATTAAAAATCAGGTATCCAAATTCAATCCGGTTTTTAATTTTTATTATATTATATATATATAATAATTTTAAATTTTATATGGTCTAAAAAAGTAAAAATGATAAATAAAAATCCAAATCCCTCGTCTCAACCTTTTAAAAGTTATATATATATATATGTATATATATATATATATATATATATAATAAATTTAAATTTTATAAAGGTTAAAAAAAAAATATAATTCAAATGCCTAATCAAATAACTTAAAGAGTTATATACTCATATAGTTATATATATATATATATATATATATATAAAATTTTATAGTGGTTAAAAGTAAAAAATAAAATATTTCAAATCTTTGCCTCCCATTCACCGATAGCCATTACCCCATGTCTCTTCTTTCTAGCAACTAATGATCATTATAGATGAGACGCTTGATACTTCAGAAGTTATTTGGATTTTTTTTTTTTAATGCCTAATCTATGATAAAACTTTTTATTGTTTTTGTTATGACTTTTATCGTGTGAAGAATAATATAAGAGTTTAATGCTAAGTTGTAAGTTTTTCATATTTGTTTTTTTGTGTAATGTTGTTATATAAAACAAATCTGTAGATAAAACTTACATTCGGATCTGGATATCTGATATCCGATCCGATTTAAACCGAGTACCCGATTTTCGGTACCCGGTTTAAACCGGGTCGAATACGGGTCGAGTTTTTGTCGTTCCGAAAAACCGGATACCCTATCCGGTTTTTAAAATCGGATCGGGTATCCGGTTTTGCTCACCCCTACTAACAGCAGGGGTATATCCGTAATTCATCTTATTTTCCAGTGGTGTACATGTAATTATGATGTTTTGGGGTCAAAAATATGTAATTTTGTTGGATTTTGAGGGGTATATAATATAACCAATTTCCCCTTAAAAGTAATGCTTGACCATTCTTTGCTTCCTATAGACAGGAAACAAAGAATATTCAAGCATTACTTTCATAGACATCTTTAAACTAATATTTATCAATTCTTTAAAAAGTAAGTGTTTGAAAAATTTGCTGTGTAAATAATAGTATATATTTTTTAAAATATAATTCTTTTTATTATTTTATATTTTGTTAATAATCAGTTTCATGAAAAATTTCATCCAACCTAACGTGCATAAATGACTTATGTTAATGTATTGTTCCTATTCATAATACCCATCAACAATTAATTCTTGTAAGAACAGATTGGCAGGATAACTCTTGGGTATGGCCCTATAAGCATTTAAGAAAGCCAAAAACACTATTTATCAAAACATATATTTATATTTTAGCAATATTTATTTATATAATTATCATACTTGTATGCCTCATAAAACTGCATTAGAGAACAGAAATTTCATCCAAATTTTTTGTAAAAATAATTTAGTTATTCATTTGTATTGAGGTCATCTTTGAGAAGATTCATATCAAATAAAGCACAGATCAAATCAAGAAAAATAAATTCGAGTGATTATCACTTTTTTTTTTTTTGTTTAAACTAGACCAAAATATATTTATTAAGCTCAACCTTACAAACATGGTGTTTCCAAAAAGTATAATACCCAAATTGGTCCTTCTACTTTTCTCTCTCTTCTCTTTTGGTCCCTCTACTCAGAAATGCGCCCCATTAATCCCTGTACTCCTAAAAATGATTCTACTTAGTCCTTTTTACACTAAAATAGGCCAATTATTGGCTGTATTCTTAAGAGTAGAGGGACTAAATGGGAAGAGATTAAGGGTAGAAGGACTAAATTGGGTCCTTTTCAAGAGTAGAGGGATTAGTAGGGCGTATTTCTGAGTAGTGGGACCAAAAGGGAAGATAGTGAAAAGTAGAGGGACCAATTCGGGTAATATACCGTTTCCAAAATATGGTATTTCCAAAACATGATACTCCCTCTGTTTTTTTATTTGTCACAAATTCATGCTCTTTTTTATCTGTCATTTTCTAACATCAAGAAATATTTATTATTTTTTTTTCAAAATAACCCTTAACGCTCCATTCAACTCTCTCGTTAGAATTAAATATGAAAGAGAAATATAAAGATATAAATTAGGGGTAATTTTTGAAAAATAACTAATTTTCTATAAAATTTTGTGAAATAATTTAGTTTCTTGGTAAGTGATATTCAGTTAACACGACAGATAAAAAGGAAAGGAGGAAGTATAATCCACACAAATATTAATGACAGGAGCCAGCCTTTTCCCATTAACACAGACACCCATGAAAGCACTTAGACCCAATGTTTTGAAATCCGGAACGGATTAGCTAGTCGGACCGAAAGAATCGGGAACCGGCCCGCATGCTGGTAAGGGTATTTTTGAAATTGTTGACCTGAAGTTAACCCAGTCAAACTAGTCAAACCCAGCGAACCGGCCGGTTTTACCAGAACCGGGTTGACCCCGGTTTTAAGATTTTTTTTTTTTTTTGGTTAAAACATTAGGTTAATAGCCTCTCTCAGCCTCACAAAATCTCAACCAAATTCGTGTTTCGCTCGCTGTCGCGCTCAAGAGGGGTTAGATTCCTCGACTTTGTCCCTCTCGTCGTCGTTCTCATCGTCGCCCACGTCTTCGCCATGGTACTTCTCCCTTTCCTCCAATTCCCCTTCTCTATCAACGCTTCCATCCTTTCCTTTCTCTCCATAACCTTTTGCTCTTTGTTTTTTTAGGCATTTTAGATCTACAGAGCTTTGCCTCCGACAAGCAGCCCCAGTAGAACAAGGTTATTAGGATCAAAATTGAAAGATTGATTACAAAAGAGAGATGATACATTATCCATTGATTGGTGCACCATATATAGGAGTACAACAAGAGATAGTTGGAAAGCTTATTAATAGAAATCAATCAATAATCAATTTAAAAACTATCCTAATTTGGTTAGAGAGAAATCCGCTGATGAACTGTGAGTTGTATAGGCAGTCTATTACCCCCTCAGTGTCAACTGGGAGCATGGCAGACATTGAGACTGGATCGAAAGTCGAGGAAGAGTGTAGAGGGTATTCCCTTGGTGAAGATATCCGCATATTGTGATGACGAGGGAACATGTAGCACGCGGACGTCACCGAAGGCAACGCGATCGTGAACAAAATGAAGATCAATCTCCACATGTTTGTTTCGCTAATGTTGAACCGGACTTGTGGAGAGATAGACGGCAGAGACATTGTCATAGTAGACAATGGTAGAATTCTGCGTTGGTCGACGGAGCTCGGTGAGAAGTTGACGAAGCCAACAACATTTGATGACAACATTTACAACGCCACGGTACTCCGTTTTGGTGCTCGAGCGGGATATCGTAGGTTGTTGCTGAGGAAGATGGCATAGCTGGAGGTCAACTTGTAGGTGTCCGGACACCCAGCCCAGTCAACGTCGGAGTAGGCCACTAGATGAGTACAGGTGGAAGCAATGAGTTGAAGACCAAAAGCAGCGGTGCCTTAAGGTAGCGCAAGATGCGCTTGACAAGGTTGAGAAGCGACTCCCTAGGATCATGCATATGCAAGCAAACCCGCTAGACAACATGTGTGATTTCAGGACGAGTGAATGTCAGGTACTGGAGAGCACTGGCGAGGCTCCTATAGAGGGTGGCGTTGACAATTTGGGTGCTGACACAGGCAGGGAGCTTGACTCAGGTATCCATCCACATGGTGCACGGATTGCATGAGTCCATACCTGCCTGGGCTATTATCTCATTCGTATATTTCTTTTGCGAGAGGAAAAAACAATGGGGCAAGCATTTGATGGAGATGCAGAGAAAGTAGTGAATGGGACCAAGATCGGTCATAGAGAATTCCCGTCAGAGAAGCTCAATGATAGAGGTCAGCAGGGACGAGAGTTTTCTGAGAGAAGGATGTCGTCGACATACAAGTGTAAGTAGGCGGTGTCCGCGCTGTTGGTGTAGATGAAAAGGGACGGGTTACTCTTCGAAGCGACGAAGCCGATGGAGATGACATATGTGGCAAAGCGGTTGAACCACGCGTAAGGAGCTTTCTTGAGCCAGTAAGAGATTTGTTGAGACAGCACACATGGTCAGGTAAAGGGTCATCGACAAAGCTAAGAGGCTGTTGACAGTAGAACGTCTCCTCCATTATCCCATGTAGGAAGGCGTTCTTCATGTCAAGTTGATGAACAGGCCAATCGCTGCCGAGAGCGATGGAGAGGACCGTACGGGTCATGGCCGGTTTTACAACCGGGCTAAAGGTCTCATCATAGTCGATACTCGGGTTGCTGGGATAAGCCATGGAGAAACCTAGCGGGCCTTGTATTAAGCGAGTGATCCGTCGGAGTTGAGCTTGTGATGAAAGATCCATTTGCCGGTGATGATGTTTGCGTTAGCTGGGCGAGGAACGAGAGTTAATGTCTTGTTGGCGATAAGATCATGGAAGTCGTCAAGTATGGCATTTCTCCATTTGGGCCCTTGAGAGCACTACAATAGGCCTCAGGAATCGGCAAAAGCATGTCGACGTTGAGGTCGAGGATGTCTGGAGGAAGGACACGCACATCGCACTTGCCTCGAGTCCGTATAGTGTGCGCATTGTTGATCGGGACGATGGGTTTGGTACGCATGATGGTGGAGGGCGCAATGATTTCTGTGAGTGGCCTATGTGGCCCAGCGGAGAGGGTCACGGTGGGTAACAGCGCCGCTAGTGCTGGAGGCGAAGACTTAGTAGGTTCACCAGAGGCGGCTGGTGTCGTCCCTGTTAAAGCAACAATGGCAGCCACCTGTTATTGATGTACCTTAAAAGAGACCATAAAACCGGGTTATTGTGCTCAAGAAAGGTGTAGCTAGCTGGGGTGGATTTTGTTGCTTTGCAAAGGGAAAGGAGTCCTCGTCAAAAATGACATGATGGGAGAGGATGACGCTGTATGTTTGGAGATCAAGGCATTTGTAGCCCTTGTGGTTTATGGGATAGCCAAGAAAGATGCATTCGAAAGAGCGAGGAGCGAGCTTATGGCCTATTGTGGTAGATAGGTTGGGGTAGCATCGACATCCAAAGACACGGAGATGGTTATAGGAGGATATTAGGTTGTGTAAATAGTGGAAAGGACTGTGATTTTAGAGTGTTTTGGTAGGGTGCAGGTTGAAAAGATAAGTGGTAGTGGATAGAGCTTCAGCCCAATAATATGTAGGCATAGAGGCTTGGAAAAGAAGGGAGCGGATGATGTTGTTTGTGGAGCGAATCACACGTTCAGCCTTGCCATTTTGTTGTGAGGTTGGGGGTACGAAAAACGAAGTTGGATTCCGTGGTCTAAGAAGAATTATCAGGCGTGGAGGTTATCAAACTCGCCTCTATTGTCGGACTATATGGTTTGTGGGGTGGTATGAAATTGGGTGGAGACAAAAGTGATAAATCGTTTGAGGGTGGGGAAGGTATCGGATTTGAAACGCAGTGGAAAAGTCTATAAGAAATGTGTGAAATCATCAAGACAAACAAGATAGTATTTTAGGCCAGAAATACTAGGAATTGGAGAGGTCCAAAGATCACAGTGTATAAGTTCAAAAGCCTTAGTAGTGCGAGAAAAAGATAAACTAAAAGGCAAACGAATGTGTCGACCGAGTTTGACAAGCATGGCAAATGTCACGACTCATACACTTATTACATGAAATAAGAGATGAATCTGCTACATAAGAGAGAGCCAAATGGCCGATATGACCTAGCCGACGATGCCAAAGTTTTTTCAGAGAATACATGAGTAGTAAGGGCATGAGGCGCTGATGGTGCAGAAATATGTATGGGATAGAGTCCATCGGAGCTATTGCATCTCAGAATCACGGTCCCGATTTGGAGATCCTTCATAGAAAGACCAAAAGGGTCAAATTCGACAGAACAAAATTATCAGTAGTAAACTGACAAATAGAGATTAGGTTTTTAATGAGGTTGGGAGAAACTAAGACGTTGTTTACAGAAAGGTTTTTGGTAATGGAAGGAATGGCGGTACGACCGGTGGTAGTGACGGGGAGACGGGAACCATCACCAATAATGACATGTTGAGAGTGAGAAGAAGGAAGGGAGCATGAGAGTATACCGGGGTCTATAGACAGGTGTGAGGATGCACAGAAGTCCATGTACCAGTCAGAACCGCTTGGTGGACGGAGGCTCATAGTGTTCATCGCTTGGATGAGGGCGTTGGCATCCCAACCTGCTAGCGCATAAGACAGCCCACCTTATGCTGTCATCAGATGGTCTTCGGTGCAAGAACACTCTGGCGCTGGCCCAAGATGCCTTGGCCCAGTACAGAAGCGGGGGTCTGCCATGTGTGCGTAGGAGTCGGCATCGGCCAGAGTTGAAAGTGCCGGTTATAGGGTTAAAGAAGGGGATTGAGCTACCTTGAAAGTTGCTGCCACTAGGCGAACCGCCGCCACCTCCAACTCCGCCGGCCTTCTTCGGCTTAGGTTTGTACTTGCCTCCCCTGCCGCTACCGCCATTGTTGGGGTTGGTGGAGTAGTTGTATGTGCGCGGAGCAGAGTGGTTTCCGGTAGAGGAGTAGAGAGTGGTGGAAGCCGCCACCAGCATGGTGTGAGATGCCTCATTCATCTGCAAAAGTGTACGCACCTCCAGAAAGTCGGGGAACGGAGTCTTGGTGGCGATGATGGTGGATATTATCGAGAAATGCTTGGTGAAACCACGGAGGATGGTGAGGACGAGAGTCTTGTCACTGATGGCATGGTCGAGGGCGCTGAGAGTATCAGCGAGGGACTTCATCTTCTGACAGTACTGTAACACAGGTAAATTTCCTTATGATGTTCCACAGAACTCAACCTCGAGAGCGAGGATGTGCATTTTCTTATTGTTGTGGAAGAGGTCGTCGATGCTCGTCCAGATCATGTGCGCAACCGCGCCGAGGCTGAGGACAATGCCCAAGATTTCTTTAGAGATCGTGTTGTATAACCAGGAGACAACAATGAAGTCATCGAGGTCCTAATCGCCAGAGGCGCCGGCCGGCTTGGGGCCATTTAGATGGGTTTTGAGGGAGAAGCGACTGACGAGAATGAGGAATAGTTTCGCGCCATGTGGTGTAATTAGGGGGAGAGAAGGTGAGGTTGAAGGGGATGTGAATTTTAACATTGACGACGTGGTTCACCGCCGGAATCCACTGGTGCTTCTGTTGCTGGTTGCCCATGACGAGGGTAGGGAGAGAAGATGAGCTAGGCAGGAATGATTTTATGCTAATACCATGAAAGATTGATTGCAAAAGAGAGATGATACATTGTCCATTGATTGGTGCACCATATATAGGAGTACAACAGGAGATAGTTGGAAAGCTTATTAACAAGAATCAATCAATAATCAATTTGAAAACTATCCTACTTGGTTAGAGAGAAATCCGCTGGTGAGCTGTGAGCTGTACATGTAGTCTATCAGAAACAACTAGTAAACTGTTGATATCTTGTTTCCGTTCATTTTGATATACATTGTTTGAGTGGTTACCAATTCAATGAAATTTTTCTTGAATTTTCACGAATTGTTTCATTGCTTATCTGATTGTGGATATGTTGATATTTTTGCTTCATTAGCTTGGGGTTTGCATGCTTTGCTAAGTTTATTTTGAGCATTTGTGCAAATGCTTGAATTATAAATTTATAATAAGTAAAAGATGGAAAAGATTTTAAGTAGCTTTTATGCTAGAGTTTTGAGTTTAAGGTGGGATTTTTGTATAATTATGCTTCAATTTGTAGAATTGGTAACTAAATATAAAATCTAAACGTTAAGGGCATGAGAAGTAAGTGGAATTTGAAGCTCAAGATCTCCGGGAATTAGATATCCTTTGACGTGGTTAATTTGTTAAATTTTGAGCTATTTTGAATTGTTTTTGAAAATTTGAAAAACTATGTGGGATTATATTTTTGTTTTATGATTTTATTTTTGATTGTAAAAACTTGAACCATTTTTATCCTATTAAATTTTTTTTCATATTGTTAGTTTAATATATATAATTTAATTGTCATACAAAATATTTATAATTTTATAATATATATATATATATATATATATATATATATATGGTGTCATCTGGCCAGAATGAAACGGGTCATCCGGTCAAACCGATCAATCCATGTCCCAAATATGAAAGCCAATTCATTCCTGATCCAGTTTTAAAAACATTGCTCCAACCATAACCTCGTTCATTTATTGCCAATCATCTTCCACTCCCTCTCTCCACAATTCATGCCTACTTTTCTTTTCCCATCCAACCCATTTATACCACCAGGTCTCCACGTCATCCATCTTTTAATAGCCAATAAGCATCGAGCAACCGTTATAACATCCTCCATTACGTTATTTGCCCTGTTCTCCATCTACGTAACTTGATCAGCAGATAGCATTTTCCCCTGCATTTAACT
Source organism: Dioscorea cayenensis subsp. rotundata (assembly GCF_009730915.1). Classification (NCBI taxonomy): domain Eukaryota; kingdom Viridiplantae; phylum Streptophyta; class Magnoliopsida; order Dioscoreales; family Dioscoreaceae; genus Dioscorea; species Dioscorea cayenensis. The sequence goes on from NC_052478.1 coordinate 21,039,376, forward strand.
AGCATACCATCTTTGCATAACAACCCGGAACCCGCCTCCTTGGAAATTTGGCCCAGATATTTTAATATCACCATCTCCTTAATCTGCTCAAAAATCACCTCTACATTAACATTTTGATTATGGAAAAATGACATAATTTCTTGCTCTCCAAATAGTGTAGACACATGCCCCTAGAGCTGTATCCTTGCTAACAAGGATTTTCCTTTTGCTTTTCTAGTAAACCGACTGATCTCTCTTGTCCATAATAGAGGCCTTCTTTCCACCCTGCTCACCCATAGTACTTTGGTCCAAATTGCTTTAGAAAAATTGCATTCAAAGAACAAGTGTTCAATCTCCTCTTTAGCTGAATTGCAGAACACACACAAATCAGAATCTATTATCTTCCATTGGAATAATTTGTCTTTTGTCAACAGTCTTTTATGTAATGCTAGCCAAAGAATAAAAGAATGTCTTGGAATATTACTAGCCAACCACACTAGTTTTGTCCAATTGACCTTTTCTTATGGTTGCAGGAATGTCCTGAAGACATTCTTCACATTGAAAATTCCATTCTTATCCAATCTCCAGTCAAAAAACAATAAATGGAAGACATTTCTAGTGAAGTCGTTTATAGAGAAAGGATGATCTATGATCAATTCCCTATGATTAAAAATAAGATGATGGAAAGTACCACACTGCACATTCTTAAAGTGTTCACCTAATTGAGGTTATTCATTCAGATAAAAAGTTGTGAATACTTTTGAGCAATGACTAGTGATCGTCTGATAACTAACCAAGATCAAAGAAGTTGTATTTTGTAAAATTACAGTGAATAGTCATTTATATCATGCAATATAGAATATTAAATCACTGAAAACTTTCACTTGAAAACACATAAATGATGAAGTATGAAACCATGATCAAGGTCTAGAAAAATTAAAAGAAGATTGGCTTTGCTCTTGGTGGATAAGAATCTATACTTGCCGCATCTGTTCTTCACTCAAGAAATTCATAAGCAGAAATTTTTAATCTTTAGAAATGAAAAATAAAATAAATTTCAGGCAGGTGTGTAAATGGCAAAACTACATACACTTGTTAAGACAATAAAAATATATAATCCACTGGCCAATCCTCAATACACAGATATCACAAGAGCTGTTTCCTTGTCCATTTTGCTGTACATCCATCACAATTTCATTCCCCTCCGGTTCACATGAGCATCACTATAACTAACTCATGCACTTGTTAAGACAGTAAAAATATACAATCAATCATGATAAGAATCAAAAACGACATGCTAAACACAATTATTAAAGATACCTTTACTAAAGCTTAACTTATTCAAGTATCAAGAGTTCAAGCAGGATTTTATTTATTTATTTATTTTAAAAAATGGATAAATCACAATTTTCTTAAAAAACCAAAACAAAACATCACAAACATGTAAACAACAGGAAAAAGGTACATAGATCCACCAGAAATGAAAACAAAAAATAGACAAAACAAAACACATATCAACATACAAATAATCGTCCTCCTAGGAAGAATAGAAGAAAACAAAAAAAAATTAGTCAGCTGTCAGAGCTAGGGCTTGAGTCTTTGTGTCACACTCATCGCCTATAAGTGATTCTGGAAATTGAATAGTCCTCCTCACTACATGATCTGTTTAGTTCAAATTTCAAAACTAAAATTAAACTTAAGTTTATTTAAAAAAAACTTATTTATAACTGGAATTTTTAATCAAACAATATACCTTATTGGAACAATTTGAAGGATATGGTGCATTTTTCATTTTGGTCCCTTGCAACAGTATACATATGACATCCTATATTTTTTTATTATTATTATTATTTATGTGAAATATTCAAGGACCTTAAAAACCAGAAGAGAGGTGGGTCAATGGTAAATGGTAATAGCATTATAAAGTGATGGTTTTTTGCCTCCTGATTTTTTATCTCAACATTATATAACGTGAAATTATAACAATTTTTTTTTGACAAATAGACGACAAGCGCCCCCATTTAAAGATAAGTTAGAGACGTGCATATGTGGGGAGCAGAGCTCAATGCCGACCCACGTGCTCTCACCTTGTGCGGACATGGGATTCTATTTCGGGTCCTCCTCCGAAATGAACGCCCTACGCAAGGGACCCGGTACCAATTGACCCAAAGGTCATTGGTCAATTTTTTTTTCTCAAGTGTTGTTATTTTTTACAAAATAATATAACAAGTTTTTTTATGTATAAGTTTTACAAAATAAATCTATTTCACATCACAAAAAAATTGCTTTCAATTCATGAGCTTATCATGAAACAACTTAAAATATAGAGTCAAAGTTTCATATAATAATATTATGTTCAAGTCTTTTTTTTTCTTTAAAAATGATTCTCTTATTAGTCTACAATACACGATTTAAGATATTGGAGAAAATTGAAAAAAATATTAAAATGATATATAAATGGCGAGCAAGATTCTAATCTCATCTTCTATCTTTGTTCACATGCTCATGATTGGTTTTATTCTACCCAAGTAAAGACCTAGGAAGCATAATGAAAAGGTCGAGAACCCTAACATAATGGAGGAATAATCCCATGGACAGGTTCAGTAATACTTATGATGGAACAGAGATGTGACTCATCCTCAATGTTGGATTGACTCAATTTAGTAACTTTTAAAATAAAGGATAACTATCTTTTAATATAATTATCAACATATTTATATATAATATAATAAATAAAAAATAAAATTTATAAACCCATGGTTAAGCCTTGATTTTGGGATAGTTATTATGAAAGCGAGTCTGCTGAACTCTTTTTCAATATAATGAGGGAAAGAAAGATTAATTGTAAAATTATTGTTATAATTATTATGTCAATTTTAGTTACATAAAAACATCAGCATAAAGTGCACTCTTCATTTTGATCCGTCGTGAATAAGGAGAACAATACACTCTTAGCATTTTGCGGTTGTAATGTTACACATAGGGATGGTAACGGGTAGAGCATTTATAGGGTATGTCAAAACTTGTACCCTGTACCCATAACACCTATCTTATACCTGTATACATACTTGTACCAGTAACCCCTATCTTATACTCATACCCCTATCCGTACCCTCCAAAGTACAAAAAATCATACCCTTACCCTTACCCGCTGGGTACCCACTTACCCGTTGTTCAAATTATCGAATTAAATATAAATAATAATAATAATAATAATAATAATAATAATAATAATAATAATAATACAATGTTTGAACATATGTCCATAAATTCAAAATTACAAGTTGATATATATTTGTTTATCTTAAATTATATAATTGCATAAAAGTTACATGTAACAAATTATTTTATACAAAATAACAAGTTTGTTGATTTTCATTGGCATCTATTTAGGAATCAATAGTAACTCTACTTTTTTCTTTTGTTTATGTTTAACTATCTTGGTTTTTGTTTTAAATTTGAAAATGTATCTTGGGTAAATTGTGAGTAAATGCTTAGCTTAATAAAAAAATTATATATATATATATATATATATATATGAGGGTGAGGGTACGGGTACGGGTAAAACCTGTACCCTCTTCAACGAGTAAGGGTATGAGTAATGGTACGGGTAGGGTAAGGGCAACCAGTACCCACTCAAAAAATAATGGGTAATATTCTTACCCGTACCCGATCAAAGAAGGTAAATCAACATCAATAATAGAAGTAATTTAAGATGGTGTATGTGTAACTAGGAATGGCAATTTGTATCCTACCGGATGGGTATATCCGTACCCGTACCCTGTCAAAGAAGGTATTTGCGTATGTGTAACTAGGGATGACAATTTGTACCCTACCCGATGGGTATACCTGTACCCATAGCCAGTCAAAGATCTTATCCTACCCGATGGGTATACCCGTACTCGTACCCGTACCCGGTCAAAGAGATCTTTGACCAGTACAAGTACAGGTATACCCATCGGGTAGGGTACAAATTACCATCCCAAGTTACACATACGCCATCTTAAATTACTTCTATTATTGGTGTTGAATGTTCAAGGACTTATATATGAAGAAAAAAATAGTTTTTTTTTAATATTAAGGCTACACCACAATAACAAACACAATGAAGAACATGCTATTTCTGTACAGCTGGTTAGGTGTAAATTAAGCCACTAAAAATAATTGCTTTATGTCTCCCAATTTTAAGCTTTATCATGAATAAAAGCTTGAAATTTTTATAGAAATTTCATCATAACAATTATGATAAATATTTATTATAATTGTTAGATTTTTATATTTTGGTACTAGTGGGCCCTATATGGGCTCTATATGGGCTTAGGGGTTTTACACCAAAAAATCTCAAGACTTAGTGGCTCAACCTCTATACCTATATATAAACCCATTACACTTCTATTACACAACCGATGTGGTACTATATTTCCAACACCCTCCCTCAAGTTCAACTCCTGCCGAACTTCACAGATGCACTTCAGTACACCGTAGGTCTGCTTTACACTGGACTCAGTACACTACTTGTGTCTCGGAGGTCCCTACACACACGAGGTCATACACACATAGACTTGTACCACATCGGTGGCTCCACTATATTTCTCTGATACCATGTTAGATTTTATATTTTTAGTACTAGTGGGCCCTATATGGGCTTTATATGGGCTTAGGGATCTTACACTAAAAAGTCTCAAGACTTAATGGCTCAACCCCTATACCTATATATAAACCCATAACACTTCTATTACACAACCCGATGTGGTACTATATTTCCAACATCTCCCTCAAGTTCAACTCTGATCGAACTCCTGCATGCACTTTCAGACACCGTGAGGTCCGCTTACATGGACTCAGACACTACTTGGTCCCTCGTGAGGTCCCACACACACATGGAGGTCATACACACATGGACTCAGTATCACATCCATGGCTCCACTATATTTCTCTCGATACCATGTTAGATTTTTATATTTTTTGCTATTAGTGGGCCCTTATATGGGCTTTATATGGGCTTAGGGGTTTTACACCAAAAAGTCTCAAGACTTAGTGGCTCAACCTCTATACCTATATATAAACCCATTATACTTCTATTACACAACCGATGTGGTACTATATTTCCAACACCCTCCCTCAAGTTCAACTCGGCCGAACTGCATGCACTTCAGTACACCGGAGGTCCTGCTTTACATGGACTTGTACACTACTTGTGTCTCGTGAGGTTCTACACACACATGGAGGTCATACACACACGGACTCTGTATCACATCCGTGGCTCCACTATATTTCTCGATACCATGTTAGATTTTATATTTTTGCTACTAATGGGCCCTTTATATGGGCTTTTATATGAGCTTAGGGTTTTTACACCAAAAAGTCTCAAGACTTAGTGGCTCGACCTCTATACCTATATATAAACCCATTATACTTCTATTACACAACCCGATGCGAGTACTATATTTCCAACAACCTCCCTCAAGTTCAACTCTATCGAACTCTGCATGCACTCTGTACACCGGGAGGTCCTGCTTTTACATGGACTTAGCACACTACTTGTGTCTCGGAGGTCCCACACACATGGAGGTCATACATCATACGGACTTTAGTACTCACATCGGTGGCTCCACTATATTTCTCTGATACCATGTTAGATTTTATATTTTTGGTACTAGTGGGCCCTAAATGGGCTCTATATGGGTTTAGGGGTCTTACACCAAAAAGTCTCAAGACTTAGTGGCTCAACCTCTATACCTATATATAAACCCATTACACTTCTATTACACAACTGATGTGGTACTATATTTCCAACAATAATAAATTAAGATATTAAAGATATTAAAATTTTTATTTAATATATAATTATTTTTTAATAAGCCAAGTATTGAACATATATATTTGTGTGTTCTCACTCTGGTGTGAGTTGTAAGCTCATATACATAAACGAGGACATGTTATCACCAATGCTATTCAATAAGATTTAATTCGGGATCTTTTGAACGCTCCACGACAAATCATTTTGTAGTGGGGTAATGCAGTTGTGCTATGAACAGTATGATATTTAATTAATTATATATAATCTTAATTAATGTTTTTAAAATTAATAATAATAAATCAAATTCTTTATCTTCTTTATTCTTCCTATCTCTGATTGCAAGTAGTAGTTGACATGACTTTCTCCAAACTTTCAGATTCGGATGAAAAAAAAAAATCCTTTCTTTTGTTAGGGATACTTGGAATGATGATAAATACTTAACTGTTTATACAATTGATGCAATCTGGATTAAAAATGCTTCATGTTTTCCAAATTAGAGTTTATAGATTGATACAATTCTTTAAGTACATGAAACTATTTTGGAATTGCATGATTCCAGATGAATAGTAGAAAATTGCTCTAATACCCCTATAAATTGCTAATAGACCCTCATGAAAATCATTTTTTAAATACAAAAGTGCATGTAATTTAATTATATTAAATAAATGTATTTCACAATTAAAAAAATTATTTTGATTTCATGAGTTCAATATGAAACAACATAAAATGAATGAGACAAAGCTTTATTTAAGAATATTATGCTATCAGGTTTTTGTTAAAAGTGCTTCTCCGGTTAATCTTGATGAAATAAATATAAGATATTGGAAAAAATTGAAAAAATATATTAAAATGATATGAAAAAAAATAAAAGGGAATCTATATATTTCACAACAATAATAAATTATTTTGGAAAGAAAAGAAAGATATTGCGGGTAATGGATGAGGAAGAGGGACAGTAATAATTATTATTATTTTTTAAGTAATGATAAACAATTTTTTTTTTTAAATATCTGAACTTATATTTACATGCTTTTCAGAAAAAAGGCAAGGTTTGGAAATATTCCTATTTAATTATGTTTGGTGTTTTAATGTGATAAAAGAGTTTTTTTTTTTTTTGGTTTAAATTAAAGTTAAATAAATTTAGAATCATAGTTATCTTCTCAGATCAATTTAGTTGATTTGATTTAGTTTTTATTTTATGTAAATCCATGGCAAAGTCTTTGGGAGATTATATAAACATAGAATTAGTGTTTTGCTCGTGCTATGCACGGGAGGAATGAACGCAATAGATGATGTTAATAACAGTGTTTCCACCAAAAACATTATTATCCTTGAAACTTAATTTATTCAAGAATGATTCTCCAATTCTATTTGAAAACTATTTTAAAGACCAAATTAAGAGTTTAAAAATAAAAAAAATTCTCCCAATCTATTAACATAATTCAAATATGGATTGAAATTGTTGTTTATATAGTAGAGTGAATAATGAATAATAAATATGTTATATATATATATATGTTAGTGTATACATATACTAATATATTATTATAGAATATCTGAATTAAATAAGACAAACAATTAGATTATATTACCTTGTTAGTATTTTTGGAAAATATCTACAAATAGCTGATGCAATTGCTATTAGCAATGAATTATGATAATCCAATCACCTACTCCACAGAGTCCCAATTTCTCATCCTGCTTTAGTTTTATTTATTATTAAAGTTTCTTGTTTGTGTTTGATTAGTATTACATTAATCAAAGTTTTGTCAAAATCAGAAAATATCAATAATGTTTTTGAATTACAAATATTTTTGAAATTACAATTTGTTTTAAAAGTTTTGGTACAATATAAAGGATAGTTTTATTTATTATTAAGTAATTCAAAGTTTTATCAATTACTTTAAACTATCAATAATTTTTTCAACTATAAATATTTTTGCAATTCCTTTTAATTAATTGAAGTGGTTTATCCAACTTTTCAAAAAAAATAAAAAAATAAAATTGCAGTTATAAAGTTGGTTTCAAAGTTTAGTTTGATTTAAAAGATTATGAAAATATCATATCAATTTTTCATATATCGAATATAATTTTACTATTCATCCACAAATTTACATATTTATATATATTGATAGTTCTTAGCATAAATTATTTTTTATTTCTAATGTTTTTCAAAGTCAATATGAGAAGATTTTATTCACTTGGTCTAACTATGAACTACTCTAATCTCAAAATGCATATATATATATATATATATATATGAGGATCGATCTTCTGGCATGTTCACGCATTTTTTTAATCTGCGAATGATAGAAGCTGGACCGTTGGATTTCAATCCAACTCATCTTGATACTATTCATCGCACGATGTTATCGTGCTTTTGACGAACGAGTAGCACAAGAAAAGTGGATGCACGTAGAAAACAAAAATTAAAACTAATGAACTCATTAATCTAAGATTAGCTCTCACCGTAGCCTGCATGGTGGCATTATCAGATTTCCTCTCGTGGGACGCCTCATGCACGTCCCACGTAGAACCTTTTCTATATATATATATATATATATATATGATATTTGGCATTAGATGGTTAAAAAAGAAGGGATATATACCCCCACATGTATATATATATATATATATATATATATGCACTACAACCCTTTAATAGTATATAATTAATTGAATTCATATTTTAATTAATTCAAGTATTTCATTAATTTTAAAATAATATAATATCTCAAATTACATGCTTTGGTAGGCTTATTCAAGAAAAATAAACTTATTTGAAATATATATATATATATATATATATGAGCGTGTACATATTCTAATATATTGTTATAAGATATCTAGATGAAATAAGACAACCAATTATATTACCTTCTAGTATTTTTAGAGAATGACCACAAATAGCTTAAGCAATTACTATTAGCAATGTATTACGATAATCTAACCACTTACTCCAAAAAGTCTCAATGTCTCATCTTGCTTTGTTTTTATTTATTATTAAAATGTTTAGTTTGTGTTTGATTTGGATTAGGTAAATCAAAGTTTTATCAATTTTAAAACTATCAATAATTTTTTTGAACTATAAATATTTTTGTAATTATAATTTACTTTTAAAGTTTAGTACAACATTAAAAATATCTTGTGTTTGATTAATATTGAAATAAATCAAAATTTTGTCAATTTTTGAAATTATCTATAATTATTTTCAATTATAAATACTTTTAAAATTATAAATTTGGTTTAAAAATTTTAATATGATTTCAAAGATTTTTAAAGTATTATATGAAATTTTGATATTTAAAAAAAATTACTTATTCATTCACAAATTTATATATTTATATTTATTGATATATATTGATAATTCTTAACATAAATTATTTTTTTGAAAGGCAATTAACTAATATAATAATGATAAGATAAGATTTTTATTCTCTTGGTCAAATAATGAACCCTTCTAATCCCAAAATGTATATATATAGGTAAATATATGATATTTGATATATATATATATATATATATATATATATGCAGTACAACCCCTCTAATAGTATATAATTAATTGAATCATATTTCAATTAATTTATTATATGTAATTATTACATTAATTTTGAAATAGTATAATAGATTATTTAAGAAAAATAATTTTTTTTTTCCAGTTATCATATATGATTACTAAAATTTTCCCTATTATTTATATATTTTCAAACATTTAATAATTTATTTTATTCCTCAAAATGAATTAACTTAATTATATTCCCTATAGATTCCAAGTCCAATATATTTTTTTATTTATAATTAAATTTTTTATAGAACTATTGGGAGTTGATTTTTGTTTTCCAATAAAAAATTAAATATAAACAAACTTTAATTACCCCACCAAATAAAAAAAGTAAATTATTAGTATAATACATTCATAATCTATTTACACATTTTATGCTTAATGAAATCATTGATATGCATATCAATAGTACATGGTAATATTAATATTCATAACAAATGATATAAATAAACTATATTGCTTTCATTAAAATTAAATGCTAATCATAAATTTAACAGAGTTAAAATGACATAAAACACTAATAAAGTCATCCTATAGGGGACTCCATTGCTAAAATCATTTATTACAAATTAGTTTTTCTTGCTTCAATTTTTTTCATTTTGTTAATTGCTTTATAACGATTTTACCTCATTGTTAGATACAGTTATGCATATCAATCAAAGTTTATTAAGTTAAAAATTTAATACAAAATTATCATAAAAAAAGATGATATCATAAAAATTACTTTCTGCTCAACAACATCAACATAGTCCTGAAATATTATTTATTGGAATAAAATTAATTATAAAAATGTTAAATATGAAAAAATATTATTTAATAACCAAAACTAATTTGTCTTACACAAATCTTATTTTTCAAATAAGAGTATCTAATTCTTCAGCTTCTAGATAAACATTGGTCTCATCTACAAAGTCACCCAACAAAGTACATGCAGGCTTTTTTTCATGTAAAAACAAAGAAAAAAAATACACATCAAAACTTATATACAAAAGTATAAGCAAATAAGAAGATACTCTAACTTATAAAAAAAACTTCTTATCATAATAAATATGATTATGAGACTATAATGATGCATATAAATATTTTTTTAAACATAAATATATCAGTAAAGCATACTCTAGATCTTGAAGCACAACATCCCTAAATTTGTTTGTCTTTCCACAAGATTTTTGAATTTTAGGATTATCTTTGCCAACGACTTCTCCTATTACATCTTCAACAAAGTTGCACCGTAAAGCATCAGACATAATAATTACATAAAAGGTTAAACACTTACCAAATAATTTTTTTTTGTCGAGTTCACGTGAAACCAAAATATCAGCAAACGATCAAAACCTAAAACATTGCCTTGAAAATTTTTCATCTATAGCATCTATAAATAATAGTTTTATATAAAAAAAAAATCGTTCATCCATAAGAAGAACCATATCAATGGTATTAATTTCAGATTTATCTGTGAAAGAAACTCCCAAAGTCTAACAACCCAAACCTAAAGATAATCTTTATATATATATAGAGAGAGAGAGAGAGAAAAATCTCTAATATTTAAATTTAGATAAAATTGGATATTTATTATTATTAATTTTAGAATTTGATATATGACATATGATAAATAATATTATAATGTGATAAATAAGAGAGATAAATTCTATTATCATAAAAAAATAATCTATTTGTATTTTTAAATTAAATAGTAAGATAATTATAATTATTGAATGTTTAATATTATTGTAATATTTTATTTAGGTTTTTATAAGAGCTTGACACGTTATACTTTTGTCTTCTACTTTAATAATAAATATGTCTTTATTATTTTATTCAAATTTTATTAATAACCATTTTATTGATTGGAAAACTTGAGGTAGATAAAAAAATTTTATCGTAACATGTAAACCTAACATGCCTGAAGGGCTTATTTTAAATTAGTATTTTTATTCATAAATCATAATTTTAATCCCAAATAATTGGGGTTCAGTAGATGAATCATTTCTTTCATATTACTTTACTAAAGTTGAAAGACAAGATATACTAAATTCAGATATACCATTTGTAAAACTTATATTAAACATCTTTTGGACATATTTTTTCCTCTTATACCATCTTCTGTTTAAAAAGCTTTCATCTTTTTCATAGGGCATCTACCATCGTCTAAGGATATACCCACACCAACTTAATTGATATTTAATTAACTTGTTAAAATAGGTTACCACTCGCTATCTTTGTCCCAACATTTCTAATAGCTATCAATAATTAATGAAAAAAATAATTATATAACCTTTGTTTTTCTTTTATCCTTGAGCTTTTAAACTAGTCAATTTTACTTTAATCGAAGTTTTCAAATTATAATAAATCTTGTAAGCCAAGACCGGCAGGAAATGGCTCTAAGCTCTTGGATGTAGCTATTAGATATGGTATGATGCTTGTATGAGATGAAGGTTATCGTCATCTTGTTTGTGAATTGGATGTGTTGGTTGTACTGAATTTGATTGTGGAGGCAGATGTTCGAGTTCATCCCTTGGGATGCATAATCAGTGATATTAGAAAAATTGAAGAATAAATAATGGAAAATGACTTTCCAGCATATTTTTTGGAAAACCAATTTTTATGCTGCTAGCTAGTTAGACCAAATTAAAATGTGAGATAATTGGTGTTTTTGAAATCCTAAAACAACTCCCCAGTAGTCTGAGTTTTTATCTTCTCCATGACACGACGAGTATTAGTTTTCTGAGAGAGTATATGAGTTAAGATTTGTTATGTCTTTTACACCAAATATATAGATATATATATATATATATATTTAAAAATATTTATTTATATGAATACTTTATTTATATATCTAATAAAACAAAAATTTCAAGCAATTATTTTATAAAAGTAATTTAGTTATTTTACTGCTGTATACCAAAGGTGAATCCAAATTTCGAAGAGATGCATATTAAATTTTGAATTTTTATGTCAATTTGACAACTAAAGAACCCATCGGCATCAAGATTCAAGATAACAAAAAGTTCATATAAAACAGAACGCCCACACGCATCACATCAAGTTATTCATTCTCTTTAAGAGTTGTGAATGCTTTTCAGACATCACTAATGATCACTTCAAAACTAACTGATGGTTCCGGTGGAGGTGTGATGTGCTAAGTTCACTCAAAGATCAAACACTCACACACAATCATCAAGATAAAGGAGACAAGTAAATTGGTAACCCAGTTCGGCACAACCTTGCCTACATCTGGGGGGCCAAGCCCGGAGAAACAATCCACTAAAAGAGGTATAGGAACAAGGAGTACAACACTCACTCACTCTCTCAATACAAAGATTATCCTCTCAAGATTGCCTGACGGCCACACTCTCAACTCTCACCGAAGAGTCTCTCACTGTTTGGCCCATCCTAAATCTTCAAGCAAGATCTCTTATATAGACGCACCGACGTCCACAAAGTTACCTCTTTTAGAATTCTCCGTAGCTTCCTAACTTGGACACCTTCCAAAATTAGATGTTGCAACACCCGGCCATAACATGACCCATCCCATCGAACATGACCGGAGTTCTAGCTGGGATGCACCGAATCTGCGACCTTCAACCTCCCGGTTCCTTCGATCCCGCCTCGTAGAGTTGACTCGACCCGAGCTCCCTCCCCGCTCGCAGCTGCTTCCTTCCTCACGTCACTTCAGAAGGTCTCCCTCTCCCAAGGGACCTACCCACCAAGGCACATGCGACCATCTCACCATAGATAGCCATCGAAGATCTCCCGATCTTCTTTCCAAACTTGACCCAAGTTTGGTCTTCCCAAAAGATCTTCGTTTGACTCATGGAAATATTGTTGCTAAACTTGATCTCATCTTCATCCAAGTTTAGTCTTCAATATCTTCAAGCATGATTTTCAATCATCCATGCTTGGATCTCCAAATCTCTAATCATATCTTATGCAATCTTCAATCAATCTCCTCATATGACTAGTCTCCATGAATAGTTCCGCCCATAGATAGCTCTTGGATCTTCCTTGAAATTAAGTTGCTAAATATGGTCTTGATAATCTCCTTGGCATGTCTTTACCTTATTTAGTTTGTGTCTTCGAATAGCTTCACACCAAACTAAATCTTGTGTCTTCTAAAGCTTCATACCTAGTTTAACTTGTGTCTTCTAATATAATCTTCATGATCTTGAATTCTTGCCAATAATAGAATATTACTCTCTCTTCAAATAGATCTTTCTAAAAAGGAGCTCTATCAAATATATGAATAATCATCCCGGATCTTACCAAAGATAGATAATCATACCTAAAATAAAACTTATATTTCTTGAAGAGATCCTATGGTTTTGTTGCACTTACCAAAAATAGTTTATCATCACATGATTGTATTGAGAGGAATATCTACTAAATAAAGTCTTCAACCTTGATCTTCATAAAATCTCCATCTAGATCTTCATTACATGTCATGACCTCATCCTTTGTCACATCATCATCCTAGTCACCTTTTTTTTTGAGTCATTTCTAGCCATGTCATCATCCTCATGCCATGTCATCACTTGGCTGATCATATAATGCCAATCTACGTCATTTTTATCATGCAAGCGAATATATATTCAACAACTAAAATGATGAAGTGCAGTAACATAATAAATTACTGAAAACTTTCATCTGAGACACATAAATATATGATGAAGCATTAAACAACAACTAAAATGATCAATGTCTAAAAAATTACAAGACACTGACTTTGCTCTTGGTTGATAAGACTATATTCAATGCATCCATTTTTCACTCAATAAATTCACAAGAAGAAATTTTAAATTTTTAGAAATAAAAAACAAAATAAATTTTAGGCTGGTGTGTAAATAGCAAAACTACATGCACTAGTTATGACAGTAAAAATATATAATCAATCATGATAAGAATTAAAAAGACATGTTAAGATAATTATTAAAGATACGTTTACTAAACTTTAATTTATGAGTATCAAACTCAAGCTTTTCAAAACTTGAATTAAAATTAAGTTCATTTTAAAAAAAAAAGTTATTTATAACTGGAATATTTAATCAAAAAATATATGTTATTGGAACATTACACATATGACATCCTAAATTATTTTTATTGTTATTGATGTGGAATATACAAGAACCATAAAAAAGAACTAGAAAAGGGGTGGGTCAATGGTAATACCATTATAAAATAATGGTTTTATACCTCCTGATTTTTTTTTTTATCTCATCATTATATAAGGTGAAATTATAACAAGTTTTTTTTCTCAAGTGTTATTATTTTTTACAAAATAATATAACAAGTTTACTCAAGTGTTACTGTGTTAGGAAGAGAAATAATATAACAAGTATAATTTTTGACAAAATAAATCTATTTCACATCACAAAAAAATTGCTTTCAATTCATAAGCTCAACATGAAGCAACTTAAAATGAATGAGTCAAAGCTTTATATAATTATATTATGTTATCAAATCTTTTTCTTCTTAAAGTAATTCTCTTATTAGTCTACAATTCACAAAATAAATTTAAGATATTGGAGAAAATTGAAAAAAATATTAAAATGATATACAAATAGGGAGAAAGAGCAAGATTTTAATCTCATATTCTAATTTTGTTCACTAGCTCACCAGTGGTTTTATTCTGCCCAAGTCAAGGCCAGGATGCACAATTGAAAGTTTAAGAACCCCAGCAGAATGTGGGAAAAAGATTAATGGTGAAAATATTGTTATTATTATTATGTGAATTTTAGTGAGATTAATGCTGGTTTTTTTCCTTTGTTTCAACTTAGGTTTCTTTGTTTTTAGAAAATAAGTGTTTGAGATGTCCTAATGGGATGAGCGTTTTTTATTTAAATTAAATTTAACTAAATTAAGAAGCAAAATTATCTTATCACATGAATTTAGTTGATTTGATTTAATTTTATTTCTAAATTAATTCAAGACAAACTCTAATTGAAGAATTATGAAACAGCCAGTGTAATTATGCATGTAGGGAACTCCGGGTGTAATTTTATTAATTTTGTTAATTAATTTTTTATTAAAAAATTGTGTTAATTAATAAAAAAAAGATGGGATCTCTCTGCTTGTTGATGAATTATGAAACACCCTCAGTTTTGTAAAATTGTCATTTAATCCCTGAAATCTGAATAATATATACTATGCACTTATTTTAATTTATTGTTGATTAAAAAAGCTAAACTTATTCTAATATCTATAGCTAGAGTTTATTAAACAAAAAAGATTATTTATAACTGGGATTTTTAATTATACAATGTACAATTATTAGAAAATTTAAAAGATAAAGTGCACTTTTCATTTTGGTCCCTGGCAAGAACAATACACGCTCTTTTGCAGTTGCAACGTTACACATATGCCATCATAAATTATTTTTTGCATTGTGCTTGAGAGTCTTTAAACTTGAGACCTCTCAAACACAAGTAAAGTAAGAAACCACTAGGCTATGACTTGATTCCTATTTTCCAATTTTTAAGCTTCATCATGAATTTACAGCTTAATTTTTTTTAATCTAATCATTATAATTACGACAATTATTTATTATAATAAATTAAGATATTAAAAATATTAAATTTATAATTTAAAACTTAATAATAATTATTATTATTTTGACAACAACAGCATTGTCAGAGAAATGAGCAAGTCCCAGAAATCGAAGATTCACTCTATACGCCCTCACTCTGCAATGTGAGGTGAGTCAAAAACCCACACTCATAATTAGGGGTTCATATATACTGCTATGTCTAGCAAACTTGGACTCGTGATGTTTTAAATGTCCCACACTAATGTTTTTTTCAGTGAGAACAATATCATTGAACCATGAACCCTTCGGCAATTAATTAATTTTATATAATCTCAACTAAATTTTTTTAAATTAATAATAATAAATCAAATTCGTTACTCTCCCTGTCTCTGATTGCAAGTTATAGTCCACATGAGTTTTGCCAACTTTCAGTTTCGGATGAAGAAACAATCCTTTCTTTTGTCATGGATACTTGGAATGATGATAAATGCTTAAAGTGTTTGCACAATTGACGCAACCTACATTACTTGCAATGTGGATTAATTAAAATGCTTCATCTTTTCAAAATCAAAGTTCATAAATTGATACAATTCTTGAAGTACGTGTAACTATTTTGGAATTACATGAGTCAAGATGAATAGCAGAATAAATTGCTCTAATATCCCTGTAAATAGCTAAAAGACTCTCGTGAAAGAACATATATGTATATACAAAAATACATTTAATTTTAATTAGATTAAATAAATGTAATTCACAATAAAATTTTGATTTCATATGTTCACTGTGAAACATGTTAAAAGTTAGAGGTCTTGGCAGACCCTATAAACGTCATTTAGTTAAAGATGTCATTCTCAGTGCTAATGTAGATATTATCTGTTTTCAAGAATCCAAACTTCAAGAAATTCATAGTTCTATTTGGAGATCTATTAGTGGCTTGCGATTTAATTCTTTCGATTACATACCTGCGCAAGGCACAGCGGGGGGAATTATCATTGCTTGGGACCACTCTCTTGTCTCAGGAATTGTTATTCACAAAGGCTCATACTCCATTTCAATTACTTTCAAAAACATTCTTAACAATAATATTTGGACTTGCACAAATGTTTATGGACCGAATCCTAGAAATCTTAGATTGGTTTTTTGGGATGAACTTCGTCAAGTGCAAATTCTTCATAATAATCCCTGGGTGATTTGTGGAGACTTTAACACTATTTTCACTCCCGAAGACAAAACTCTTGGAGATTTTAATATCAGAGATGTTATTTCTGCTCAAAGATTCTTAAGTGATTTAAATCTCTTAGACCCTCCTTTACATGGTCGTAGATTCACTTGGACCAACGGACAATCAGAACCACTTTTGGACTCGCTTTGGATCGCTTTTTGATTTCTAATGATTGGTCCATTTTTATATCCCAGATTCAATCAATTTGTACTACCGAGAATTGGCTCCCGACCATTCTCCCATTTGTTTGATTTTTGGGGATCACCACTCTCATCCACGTAGATTTCGCTTTGAAAAATTTTGGTTTACCAATTCCCTTTTACCAGATTTAATTCATGATTGGTGGACTGAAATCAACCCGGAAAGGTTGTGGTGCCTTTTATCTTTACCAAAAAATTGGCTTATCTGAAAGATAAACTCCGCAACTGGGTAAAAATTACATTTAGTAATTCCAACCATCAAAAAAAGATTCTCATGGCAGAAATTCATTCTTTAGATACTATTGGGGAATCTAGACCCCTTTCTGTTGATGAATCCTCTCATTTTCTTAGTATTCGTCAAGAATTTTTTACTCTTTTAAACCAGAAAGAAATGTACTGGAAACAAAGATCTAGAATTACCTGGCTTAAGGAAGGGGATGCTAACACAAAGTTCTTTCATCAAGTTGCCAATGGTAGAAGGAATAAGAATTTTATCCCTAGAATTTGTCATCAAGGACTTTGGATGGAAGGTGAAAAGGATATTGGAGAAATTTTCAATATTCACTTTCAATCTATTCTGGGAACTCCGATTTCTAATGATTCTGTTGGATTGGCAACTCTTATTTGGATACAAAGTAAGAGTTGATCTTTTCTCATCTTGAGCTACCATTCACCATGGAGGAAATTAGGCTTGCTGTTTTTAGCCTTCATGCAGACAAAGCTCCTGGTCCTGACGGTTTCCCTATGTTTTTCTTCCAAAAAAACTGGAGCATTGTACAAGACACCATTGTTAATCTTTGTGATGATTTCTACAAAGGTACTATTAATTATGAACGTTTGAACTGGGTTCACATTGCTCTTATCGCTAAAAAATCTACGCCCTCAGATGTCTCTGATTTTCGCCCCATCAGCCTGATAAACTCCATCTGTAAAATTGTCTCCAAGATTCTTGCTTCTAGATTAAGCTTGGTGATTGGCGATTTGGTGGATGAATCACAATCTGGCTTTATTAAGGGCAGGTGTATTGTAGAAAATATCATTGCCGCCCAAGAAGTGATATTCAATCTTCAAAAACGGAAATCTCTTGGTTATGCATTTAAAGTGGACTTTGCTAAAGCTTTTGATTTTTTAGACTGCGATTTTTTACTTGAAATCCTCAAAGCAAGGGGATTTGGATCCAGATGGATCTCGTGGATTCACATTATTCTTAAAATTGCAAAAGCTCAGATCATCATCAATGGAACCATTCAGGGTTATATTCGTTGCAAAAGAGGTCTCAGACAAGGAGATCCCCTATCCCCTCTTCTTTTTGCTTTAGCTGCTGACGTTCTAAGTGATATGTTTACCAATGCCCTTAGATCTAGAACCCTAGTGGGTGTGCCACTTGACAATTCAGATAGCATCTGCCATCTTCAATATGCGGATGATCTGATCATATTCTCTGCTGGAGGTCAGGAGGATCTTAACATAATTAAGTTAATTCTTTATCTTTTTGAAGGTTCTTCTGGACTTACCATTAATTATTCTAAAAGCTTCTTATACTCCACTAATTATGGCTTCCAACCCCACTTCACTTCTGCTATGATACTTAATTGTTCTAGAGATTGCCTTCCGCTAACCTATTTGGGGGTTCCTTTATCTGGTCGACGACCAAAAAGACATGACTGGTTTCATCTCATTGAACTGTTCGTGCTAGACTATCGCCCTGGAAGGCCATTTACCTCTCTCTTGGAGGTCGATTAACTCTTCTCAACTCTGTACTTTCAACTGTTCCAGTATATTGGATGTCAGTATTCAAACTTCCTACTTCGGTGATCAAAGAAATTGACAAGATTCGTAGGGACTTCCTTTGGAAGGGACCTGATTTAGGACCCAAAGGCTTCAGGCTGGTGGCCTGGAAAAAGATTTGTAGACCACGGAATATGGGCGGTTGGGTAATACTTAGTCTCCAGGATTTCAATTGTGCTTTACTTGGAAAATAGTGGTGGAAAATTATTTCTAATCCTAATGTCTATTGGGTTAAAATTATTAAAGCTAACTATTTTTCCAGAAACCCAACATGTCCTCTTTTTCACTCGCCTCCAAGAAATAAATCCTTTTTTTGGGCAGGGATTCTCTCTTCCTTGAATACTTTTCGCTCCTGCGTCACAAAACTATTAAAAATGGAGCCAATACCTACTTTTGGTATGATAGGTGGTTCTCGGGGATTTCTCTGGAAGATCGTTGGCCTCTTCTTTTTAATGAATGTATTTTCCCTTGGATTACGGTTCGTCAGATTACGGAACAAATATACTCCCCTGAAAATCTCTTCTTCAACAGTAATTCTGATGAATTTACTTCTCTGTTGGAGATAATCCCTGATTACTCAAGTGGACTAGAAGACTTTTGCACTTGGCCTCTGAATAAAAGTGGAACCTTCTTAGTAAAATCTTTTTACAAGTTTATTATCGATGGAGGGATTCGCTGTCCACTTTATAAGCAGTTCTGGAAAATTAGATGGCCAACAAAAATCACCCTATTCTGCTGGCTTGCTTGGGAAGATAAAATCCTCACCCTTACAAATCTCTTCAAAAAAGGTTGCAACTTACAAAATACAACAGATACTTGCGTGCTTTGCCATAGAGCCTCCGAGACAAGTAGAACATCTTTTTCATAGATCGCAGTATACACTTCACGTATCTCGGGTCCTTTTTTTCACAAATTTTTTTGAAATACACTCCATTCCAACTTACTTTTCAAGATTTGGACCACTTGGATCACTTCCATTCAACCTCAATGCCAACCTCTTTGGGACCTTTGTGTTAGAGCTATTATTTGGAATATTTGGCTAGAGCGTAACAATCGCATTTTTCAATTGTCTGCAGCACCTACTCACTCTTTAATGTTTAAAATTGCTAATATGCTACTTTCCTGGTTTTCAGCGACCGATGTTAACCAACAGCAGTCTTTGGCTGTGGCTACTCAGAAAATCAAGCGCTCAATCAACTTCATCAGCGCAAGGGAATCCAACATTTCTGGCGATTCAGATCCTAATCCTGCTCTAGAGTAGAGTTCTCCACTGTCAGCTCTGTTGACCTGTACCCCCTGTTGGTGGCTTTCGTCTTCATAGCTATTTTATTTTCTCGTTCTTTGTTTTCCTTGTTATGTATCTTGTAGTACTTGTGCCTCACCTCTGGTGAGAGTTTCTGTATTTTCCTTTCTATCTGTACTGTACTTTTTTTCAAGTGTTTTTATTTTTCAATAAATTTGTGGTTTATCCACTTTTATCAGTAATTCACTGTTAATCTTGATGAAATAAATATGAGATATTGGAGAAAATTGAAAAAATAAATTAAATTTTATTAGCAATCATTTTCTTGATTTGAAAACATGAGGCAGATGAAAAATATTATTGTAACATATAAACCTACCATACCTAAAGGGTTTATTTAATATATTCTTTCCATTCATAAATCATAATAGCCCTCAACAATAACAACCCTTAACCTCAAATAATTGGGGTCCTTTCATATTTCTCTACTAAAGTTGAAAGAGATAACTGCTGCTCTCATTTGTTGTTGCTGTACTTTGACAGCCAAACATTCCTAATAGCCATCAATAATTAATAAAAATAATTATAATTTTTTTTTTCTTTTCTTTTATCCTTAAGCTTTTAAACTAGTCCATTTTACTTTAATTAAAATTTTCAAATTATACTAAATCTAGCAAGAAAAGATTGGCAGGATAACTGGCTCTTGGATGTAGGCATTCAAGAAAGCCAATAATCACTATTTATAAATATTTATTTTTAAAAAATATTTATTTATACAAACACTGTATTTATACATCCAATAAAACGAAATTTTCAAGCAAATTTTTTTTATAAAAGTAATTTAGTTATTTTTCTGCTGTATTTGGGGAAATGCATGTTAAATTTCAAATTTTTATATCAATTTGACAACTTAAAAATCCATCGGTATGTCAATTATTGGATATCTCAATGGTATGATACAAAAGTGCAAGGGGGAAGACAAGAGTTTGAATCCTTTCTCTGGTAGTACTATCCCTGTACTATTTATGCACAATACACTTGGGTCAAATACTGTTTTTGTGCTGTTCACAGCTTGGCTATGAATTGCCTATGGAAGAAATAGTAATTTCACCCTTTCAAGGTTGCAGGACAGTGATTTTTTAGGAGGTCTGTAAGTCATCACAACTCATGCACCTTTGTACTTATTTGTCTCTTTGACAATACCTTAAATGATAGGTTCTTGTTGCCTATTAGTCCAAAAAAAAAAACATGTATATCAACACAACAAAGAGCTCAAAAAGAATGCGCATGCATCACATCAAGTTATTCATTTTTTGAGATTTCTCAAAAAGCACTATTATAAAATAAGCAGTATGGAGATAGGGTGCATCATAGGTAATTTGAACAACTTGTAATTTTGGAGATGAGAGATAACACCAACTCTTTCAGTGAACTTAGTGGTTAAATGAGCCAAGC
Source organism: Dioscorea cayenensis subsp. rotundata (assembly GCF_009730915.1). Classification (NCBI taxonomy): domain Eukaryota; kingdom Viridiplantae; phylum Streptophyta; class Magnoliopsida; order Dioscoreales; family Dioscoreaceae; genus Dioscorea; species Dioscorea cayenensis. The sequence continues at coordinate 21,061,151 of NC_052478.1, forward strand.
TACTCGTGATCTACTCGAGATCGGCTCGGTCCCTGTTCGAATTCGATTCGATTTTTTACGAGCCGAGCCGAGCTACTCGTTAACTTTGGCGAGCCAAGCTCGAGCCCAAAATTACTCAGCTCGTTTAGGCTCGCGAGCCTAAACGAGCTTCTATATTTAAATTATTTATTTTTCCTTCTACCTTTTTCAAATATCCGTCCTTTTTTTTTCAATTTACTTATTTTTCAGTCCCTACATCAGTTTAATTTTATTTAAAACTCCTCTCACTCTACTTTTAATTTTAAATTTTTAATTTTAAAATATATCAATTTTTTTACAAATTAATACTAATAATATAAAAATATATATTTTTAAGAAAAAATATTTATAAAAATTATTATTTGGGGTTGATATTTTACAAATTAGTTTATATAGTATAAAAAATTATATTTTAGAAAGTATTTATGAAAATTATTGTTTGATCCCTTGATTATTATAAACCAGGATATAACATATAAAATACATATATATATATATATATATATATATATATATATATATATATTTGTAAAAATCTATTGTTTGAGCTATTGACTTTTTACTTATCTAAAAAATTCTATTGTAAAAATTTTGACTTTTGAAACTCGGCGTAGACTCGAGTTCGGCTAGAGTTCGGCTCTAGCTCGGTTGAAATAAGTTCGAGCTCGGCTCGAGATTAATTAAAGTAGGCTTGAGCTCAGCTCGAGCTTGGTAAAAATAGTGGCAAGCTAAGCTTGAGCATGGCCAAGCTCGGCTCGACTCGGCTCATTTACAACCCTAAGTGAACTAATCTGGATCCAATAATTAGTATATAGGCCCTGAACAGTGCATGAACAATATTACTATAATACTATTACAATGCCATGTGACTTGTGTCTTTCCCATGCATTGATTTGTAACAATCACTGGTCTAACCAAAACTAACAGGAGAAAGTGCACTATCAAATGACACTGAACAGTCATTTTTATCATGCAAGAGAATTTTAAATCACCGAAAACTCTCATTTAAATCACATAAATGATGAAGTATTAAACCACAACTAGAAATATAAGGTCTAGAAAAACTAAAAGGCACTAACTTTTATTAGTTTAAAACCGGTTCATTGCATCGACAGAATTTTGCAGAGAGATGCTTTCTATTTTATTAATTACAAAGTTCCTGGTTGATGAATTATGAAGCACCCCTTTATTTTTTAAAAAATATATAATTTAGTCTCTGATTTTTTTAAAAATAAATAAATTACAAATTTATTTAAAAAATTAAATAGTTGTAAAAATATTTAAATTTAACCGTCAGATTAAGAGAATGATTATAAAAGCAGATATTATATAACAAGAATCTTTTTTTTATTAAAAAAAGAATTCAATCATTTTAATCTCTGAGTTTGTTTAGAATTAAAGACATCAATGCACCAATACCTTTACTAAAGCTCATCTCATTCTGGCATCCAGAGCTGGAGTAGGGATTGGTTGAGTTCAGAATTAATATTGAGCTAAATTTATTAAATAAACAGGCTTATTTATAACTGAAAACTTTTAATTAAACAATACACGTTATTAAAAAAATATTAAGGATGGAGTGCACTTTTCATTGTGGTCTCTTGTAAATAATATTGGTGGGGAATGTTCTTTGAGGTAAAGATAGTGCACAAGTCTTCAAGGCATGGGCAATACTTTTTTTTAGGCTTATTCGTCTTCACTTAATTTCAAATCTTGGATGTAAATTGGATTGAGTGGCGAATTTTCTTTAGGATACAATGAAGACTCTTGAGTATATTTTGCACTCCCAAACTCAAGCAAAGACAACTATTAGTGTAAATGCACTTTTAATTGGCATAATTTGACATCAAGACAAGGCGACGTGGAAACCTTTTGTGATATGGTATAAATGATGACAAGACATGGTAATATGGTAAGGAGTCTTGGTTTGGAGGAAAATATCTTGGGAGATCTTGGTGGAGTTATTTTTAGTATGAGTTACAATTTGAAGATAATTTCATATTAAGACCATATTTAAAAGATTTGATTGGAGACTAAATATGGATAGAACTTAATTGAAGAAATACCTATCATTGGTATGATTGAAGGCTATTAAAGGTATAGTTTGAATAACCTTAATAGGCATGATTGAAGACTATTAAGGGTATAATTGAAGACATGCCTATTGTTGGTATAATTGGCATGATTGATTGAAGATCTTTCTTGGGAAGATTTGAAGACCAAACTTGGGTGAATTGAAGATCAAGTTTGGATAGTTTTATGAAGACACACAAAGACGTGCGCCCCTTGCGAGGGGACTGCGTGGTGAAAAACTGAGGAGGTAAGCTAGTTGTCGGTAGTGAGGATCGGGAGATCGGGCTATACCGACTCGGACTAAGCATAACTGAGAGGTTGATGGGCCTTGAGGTCGTTCGCAACGTAACCAGAACTCAGTCAAGTCAGCAGTTAGGACTATGTTGCAATTTGTGTTACAACAGGAGTTGCAACAATTTATTTTGGAAGGTTCTAAAGTTAGTAGCCGCAGAGATTCTAAAAGAGATATGGACTATATATTGGGACGTTGAGACATCTATATAAGCTACCTTACTCTGAGATTGGGTGTGAAACCGGAGTGTGAGATAGAGTGTGCACTAGATAATTTAGAGGGTAGTGATTTTTATTTGTGAGTGTGAGTGACAAAAGTGTTTGTACTCATTTATTTTCACCTATTTTAGTGGATTGTTTATCTCCGGGCTTGACCCCTCAGACGTAGGCAAGTTGACGCCGAATTAGGTTACCAATCTTGTGTGTTTCCTTCTTGTTTGGTTTATGTGAAATTTCTATGAGCGTTTGAGTGTTCTTTAAACCCACAAACCACACCGGTGGAACTAACAACAACAATGGTTTTTACAAAATGAAAGTTTGCTTTTATCTTTTGTACACTCAAAGAACAAAGCAAATAAATTTGTGAAGAGTTTGTTTGTTATTCAAGTGGCTTGAATGATGGTAGGAGATTATTTTTATAGTAATGAAGTGGTGTTTAGTAAAGAGACACACCACTTCAATACACCACTTCATTAATAAGATATATCTTTTCAAATAAAACAATACAACCTTTCATTAATTAATGAAATTACAAATGACAACCTTTCATTAGTTATATTACAAGTGGTTCTTATTAAATCTCTTTATCATACATTAGTGTTTTTTTGAGTTTTAACTACACATAATGTAGTGTTGTGTCTTAATGAAAAGGCATACATAACTTCCTATGACTCTTCATATAAGAGTATGATTAATAGATACATCTCTTTATTTTTAAAATTGCCTCACAATCCCCCACCATTTTGAAATTGAACACAAATTCCAATCACTTTGAAAATATCATATTTTTAGTAAAAGTGTCTTTAAGACTAGAATTTTCACCTAGCAAAACATGGTTTCATCCATCCAAAATAATGTGGTAGACAAGCTTTGAACCAATTATCCCATTTGAGCAGGTGGGGGTGTGATGTGCTAATGTCACTCAAAAACTCACTCAAGGTTTGAACACACACACAGTCAAGCATCAAGAGAATGGAGACAAGCAAATTGGTAACCTAGTTCAGCACAACCTTGCCTACATCTGGGGGGCCAAGCACGGAGAAACAATCCACTAAAAGAGGTATAAGAACAAGGAGTACAACACTCTCTCACTCTCTCAATACAAAAAATATCCTTTCAAGATTGCCCGACGGCCACACACTCAACTCTCACCAAAGAGTCTCTCACTTGTTGGCTCATCCTAAATCTTCAAGCAAGATCTCTTATATAGACACATCGACGCCTAATAAAGTTACATCTTTTAGAATTCTCCGCGACTTCCTAACTTGGACACCTTCCAAAGTTAGATGTTGCAACACCTAGTTGTAACATGGCCCACCTTACTGAACATGATTGAGTTCTAGCGAGTTGCACCCGAATCTGTGACCTTCAACCTCCTAGTTCCTTCAGTCCGCCTCGTAGCAGTTGACTCGATCTGAGCTCCTCCTACCTGCAGCTGCTTCCTTCCTCTATTCACTTAAGTAGGTCACCCTCTCCCGAGGGGCGTGCCTACCAAGGCACACGCGACCATCTCACCAAAGATAGCCACCGAAGATCTCCCGATCTTCTTTCCAAACTTGGCCAAAGTTTGGTCTTCCCAAATGATCTTCGTTTGACTCATGGAATTATTGTTATCAAACTTGATCTCATCTTCATCCAAGTTTAGCCTTCAATATCTTCAAGCATGATCTTCAATCATCCATGCTTGGATCTCCTAAATCTCTAATCATATCTCTTACAATCTTCAATCAATCTCCTCACATGATTTAGACTCCATGTATAATTCCGCCCATACATAGCTTTTGGATCTTCCTTCGAATAGTGTTGCTAAATATGGTCTTGCTAATCTCCTTGGTTTCTTCTTACCTTGTTTAGTTTGTGTCTTGAGATACCTTCACACCAAACTAAACCTTGTGTCTTCTAATAGCTTCATACAATCTTCATGATCTTGAATTCTTGCCAATGATAGAATATTCCTCTCTCTCTCTCTCTCTCTCTCTGTTTGAAAGAGAATACTCACAGATCGTCTTCAAACTTCTATTCAAACCACCAGAATGATGAAGAACATCATTACATTCATTCCTGCAAAATGGAAAGCATCATGCTGCTCCACTCCATGATTGAGACCTGTTGCAAATGAGAAGAAAACCAAGAACAAGAACGATACAAGGTTTGAAGAAGAAGAAGAAGAAGAGAAAGATTCTCATTGAAGGATCGAAAATCAAAACAATTAGAACAAGAGCTATATATAGACTCTGTTCTTCATACACAGCCAATTATATCACATGTTAGTCACGTGATAATGTAAAGAAATTGAAATAGCTGTAATGAAAACAAACAGAAGCTTCATATAAGCTTCAAGTCTCAGAAGACATTAATATAATCTTCAAAACTTTGAGTAGAAAGTTTCTTCTCCTTTCCTGAGTTTTATGATAAAAATTAATCTCTTAGTTCATACAATCTTCATGATCTTGAATTCTTGCCAATGATAGAATATTCCTCTCTCTCTCTCCAAATAGATCTTTCTTAAAAGGAGTTCTATCAAAGATATGAATTATCATCCCGGATCTTACTAAGAATAGATAATCATTCCTAAAATAAAACTTACCTTTTTTGAAGAGATCCTATAGACTTAATGCACTTTCCAAAAATAGTTTATCATCACATGACTTTAATGAGAGGAAAATCTTCTAAATAAAATCTCCACCTTGATCTTCATATCCCTTGAAGATTTATTAATATTTCGCCACATCATCATCCTTGTCACCTCTTCCTTTGATGAGTCACCACATGCCACATCACCTTCCTCTTGCCATGTCATAACTTGGCTTGTCAAATTGTCCTAATCCACGTTATCAAACTTAACAGTGTTTATGACCAGGCATGAAACTTGATGGTGGATATAAAAACTTACGATTTATTCTTATTCTAGTCTTCTGTATGCAAATATCTAGAATATATATATATATATATATATATCACCGGTTAGTGTAAGAATAAAAAGACAGGTTCAGACAATTATTAAAGATGCTTATTTAAATATTAAGAGTTTGAACAAAGATTTAATTCAGAACTACAATTAATTAAGCTAAGTTTATTTAAAAAAAATTAGATATTATCTTTGCTTAATTGTAACGTATTATATTTTCAATGTCCAGTTATAATTTTTTTTTCAATGGAATAATTTAAAAATATTAGAAAATATTGAGAAAATATATTAAATTAATTCCAATAAAGTTGAAATTATATTTTTTTTTCCTCAAGTGTTACTCTGTTGGGAAGAGAAATAATTAATATAATTATTTACAAAATAAATGTATTTCACATCACAAAAAAATTGCTTTCAATTCATGAGCTCAATGTGAAACAATTTAAAATGAATGAGCAAAGGCTTATATATAATTATATAATGTTATCTAAGTTTTTTTTTTATTAAAGTATTCTATCAATATAATTCATAATGATAAAATAAATTTAAGATATTGGAGAAAATTGAGAAAATATATTAATATGACCTACAAACGGCTGGAGAGGGGATGAACCCGCTTCCGACCCCTATTTACGGCCTCAAGGTTGGTTTTATTCCGCCTAATAAAAGCAAATAGTGCAAGCCCATTAGAAAGAAGGGAAGAAGCATTAATGATATTTATTTTTATCAATTTTATTAAAAATAATGCATGAACTTTTTTTTTTTAAAAAAAAAAATCTGAAGATTTTGAACTAATATTTATAAGTTATTTACAAAACTAAGTGTTTGGAAAATTTGCTGCCTCCTAGTGTTATGACCGAGTTATGCATAGGAGAGATAAATATATGTTAAAAATAATATTTGCAATCGATATAATTTTTATAATTTTAATAATAATGTTTGAAACTTAACTAAATGTATTGATTCTCAAACTTTAAAAAAAGACACCCTTAATCTAAAATTTAAAATTTATTATAGATTCACTTATTATTATCAATGATTCTCTAACTACCTGTTTTTAGCCAAATGCCAAATGGAGATAAAGTTGATAAAAAAGTATTATCTTTTGTAAATTAATAAAAAACACTATAATAAATTCATGTATAAAATATGAATTAATGTACCATTTTAATTATAATTTATTGTTTTCAATAAATCTTAATTAATTTAGGATTAAATTACAAATATTTTCATGCTTTAGCAATGTAGTTCCTCTAATAATTTGTAATTAATTTAGAACTAAATTACAAATATTTTCATATTATTATAATACAACCCCTCTAATAATCAACAATTAATTGAAGTTTATATTTCAACAATATTTTTATATCAAAGTCTGTCAATTTTTTGAAATTATAAATACTTTTTTAAATTACAAATGATGTTGAAATTATAATTTGTTTTTAAAGTTTTAGTGCAATATTAAAGATAATTATAAATATTTTAATATTGTTATAATATTATATGATTTTGGTGGAAAAACTTTTAATAAGGGCTTGACATGTGGCATAAGATTTTTTTTTTACTTTAATATATATATAGAAGATATAGATATTTTTTTAAAAATATAATTGGTTTAAATTTTATTAATAATCAGTTTCTCGGAAAATTTCATCCGATCCAACGTGCAATGACTTATTTTAATGTATTACCTATTCATAACACCTAGGGGTGTATTCGAGCCGAGCCGAGCCGAGCTTTTATGTGTTCAAGCTCGGCTCGTGACTAAAAAGATGAGCTCGAGCTCGGCTCGTGGCTCGAATCGAGCTTTAAATATTGTTTGAGCTCGGCTCGTTTGAGGAATTATTAAACTCTAGCTCGGCTCAAGATCTACTCGATAAAGCTTGTTTATTAGTTCGTTCAAGCTCGAGTTCATTTAGAAGCTCGTTTGAGCTCGTGTTCGCTAAATGCTCGTTTAGAAGCTCGTTCATGAAGCTCGTTTGCAAAGCTCGTTTATAAAGCTCGTTTATGAAAAATAGAACCTATATATTCACAAATAATATACTTATGCATTTTTTACATCAAAATAAATCATCTATTGCAATAAATAAATTGAAAAATATGAAATGACAAATTCAAACACAATCTTGAGATAAACAACAACATAGAATCCAATACAAGTAATTCATCCATATTGAAATAACAAGCATTTTACAAGTATGTGAGTCAATTAATAATATTAATGATAATAATAATAATAATAAGAATCATAATCATAATCATAATGATGATGACAATAATGACATAGTCACATATACACCTTAATATTCATGGATATAATAATAATAATAATAATAATAATAATAATAATAATAATAATAATAATAATAATAATAATAATAATAATAATGACAACAACAACATATGTGATATACATGTATATATATATATATATATATACGAGCTTATAAACGAGCTTGTTCATGAGCTTTGTTCACGAGCTTGTTCATGAGCTATGCTCGCGAGCTATGTTCATGAGCTTGTTCGTGAGCTATGTTCATGAGCTAAAATGAGCCGAGCTTTTGGCTGCTCAAGCTTGGCTCGTTTATTAATCGAGCTTGAAAATCAAGTTTAAGCTTGGCTCGTTTACAATACGAGCCGAACATGAACGAGCCCTAACCGAGCCGAACACCGAGCCGTTCACGAACAGATCGGCTCCAATACACCCCTAATAACACCCATCAACAATTAATTAAAAAATAATACTAACATAACTTTCTCTTTTCTTGTTAAGCTTTCAAAGGAGCAGTTCATTTTACATTAATCGAAGTTGTCAAATAATATTAAATCTTGTATGGGCCTTGGGTTAACCCTATAGGCATTCAAGAAAGTCAAAAACACTGTTTATCAAACATATATTTATATTTTAACAATATTTATTCACACAATTAACATACTTATATACCCCATAAAACTACTCTAGAGGACAAAAATTTCATGCAATTTTTTTCTAATAAAAAAATAATTTAGTTTCTCATTTGTAATAATCTACAACTAATTTTTTTAATGGTATACATAAGTAGAAGCTAATTTTTTTGGGAAGATTCATATCAAATAAAAGCACACAACAAATCAAGAAAAATATAAATTAAAATGATTATCACATTGACATATCCAAATACAACAAAACAAAGCAATAGATGGAAGACATTTCTAGTGAAGTTGTTTATCAAGAAAGTATCATCTATGACTAATTCTCTATGATTAAAATAAGATGATGGATGTTAGGATTTAGTTAATAAATCCCTATTATTATTAAGATTTAGTCATATCATGAGTTTGTTAGATATGGTTTCTTATCTCTTTGTATTTCGCTTAGTTGGTTTGTAAGGCTTTTAT